>NC_057732.1:40559862-40615561 GCF_004010195.1 Chiloscyllium plagiosum | reverse complement strand
TCTGCCATTTCTTTGTTCCCCATAATATATTCCCCATTTTCTGTCTTCAAGGGCCCAATTTTTGTCCTAACCGTTTTTTTGCCTTGCACATACTTAAAAAGCTTTTACTATCCTCCTTAATATTCTTGGCCAGTTTACCTTCGTACCTCCTTTTTCTTCTGCGTATTTCCTTCTTAGTAATCCTCTGTTGCTCTTTTAAAGCTTCCCAGTCCTCAGTTTTCCCACTTGTCTTGGCTTTTTTCTCTTTTAACTTTATATGTTTCTTAACTTCCCTCGTCAGCCACAGCCACCCATGCCTCCTCCTAGGATCTTTCTTCCTTTTATGGAATGAACTGATCCTGCAACTTCTGCATTATACACAGAAATATCCGCCATTGTTCCTCCACTGTCATCCCTGCTAAGGTATTGCACCATTGAACTTTGGCCAGCTCCTCCCTCATAGCTCCATAGTTCCCTTTATTCAACAGAAGTACTGTCACTTCCGACTGTACCCTCTCCCTCTCAAATTGCAGATTTAAGCTTAATATATTATGGTCACTACTTCCCAATGGCTCCTTCACTTCGAGGTCTCTGACCAATTCTGGTTCGTTACACAATACCAGATCCAGAATTGCCTTCTCCCTGGTCGGCTCCAGCACCAGCTGCTCTAAGAATCCATCTCTGAGGCACTCCGAAAAGTCTCTTTCTTGAGGTCCAATACCATTCTGATTCTCCCAGTCTACCTGCATGTTAAAATCCCCCATAACAACTGTAATAACATCTTTGCGACAGGCCAGTTTCAGCTCCTGATTCAACTTACATCCGACATTCCGGACTACTGTTTGGGGGCCTGTAGATGACTCCCAAGAGGGTCTTTTTACCCTTAGTATTTCGCAGCTCTATTCACACTGACTCTACATTCCAATGATTAGCACCCCATTTTCAATTAAATCTTGTCTGTGTTAGGTATCCCACTGAAAGGCCCCGACTCCATCAGTGATGATGGAGTGCATATGGTCATGTTACACAGTTATCTAGAAACAAAATTGAGAAGTTCACCCAATCAGTCTTTAAGAAAAATACATTTCACCCTGAATGTCATGGGGGGTTTCTTTTGAGAAATGGGTGAAATCAGCTGATCAATCCCTCTTTGCAAGCATCTTTCCCCACAAATGAAGACCAAACACTAAATACCCTCCATCCTTTCACTGTTGAAATAACCCCAGTAAGGGGTTTACAGCAAAGAAAGCAGCTATCACATCAGAAGTCTTTTAAAAATAATCTTCAATCATCACAGTGACCTTTTCGATTACAAGCAGTTCTTCCAGAACGCTATAGTTGCTTTCCTGTGCGACCCACACTGTACAATAATTGCACAATACAAACAGTACTTAGTGTTCATCATCTAATCGTGTTATAGTCAACACTGACTTAAAAGTTCGCACTTTAGAAACAGCGTTCCCTTTTCACCCAATTGTGTTTCAGCCAATTCACGTAACAACGCATTATAGCAGGATTGTCTGTACTTATTTTATGAAATCACTTCAAGTATTTCCACAAAACGTTTCCTCAATGCTTTGAAACTTAAATCCTCCAGAAATATTAAATAGAAGTGTTTTTGAAACAGTATTGTCTCCTCAGACTGGAACTGCCTGCAAACACTCACCACCTACAAAGAATTCTGTTTGACAAAGAATACATGATAGATACTATTCAGCCCCTTGTGTCTCCTCTTAACACTAAATCTCCCAGAACTGCTTTTTTTGAAGGAGATTCTCAATTTCCATAACTTCACAACTAAAATATCTCATCCCTAGTACAATTCCAGTAAGTATCTTTTGCATCCTCTCCTTAATTTTCCTCCCTGCTTAGAATTGGGCACAATACTCAAGGTGATGTTGAACTCTGTCTTTTTAAACCAATGTACTTGGCACTATATTTGAGCACCTTCAGGGTAGAAAAGGAGCAAAAAAGTGGAGAGAAAAAAAGCTAGGTCACGTGCATGTGGTTCATTTTATTGGTGCTCAGTGTAATTGCATATGGAGGTCACTGATGGAGATGAAAAGTCATATCAGCGTAAGTTAATACAGAAGAATTTCCTCTGATGAGGCATAAGCTTTTAGCACTAATGAGTTAAGATTTAATGAAAGCAAATCCAATCTGAGAGTTCAGTGTTTTTAAAGAAATTGAACTAATTTCATTCTGAACACAAGGCTGCTTGATACTATATTGCAGATTAAAAATGTTATTTGATTAGGGAGTAATAAAGAGAAGAGCGGCTTTACTGGTGACTAAATGCCAGCATTAGTTTAAGCACGCGGCAAGAGTCAAACACTTAAATTAATCTCAAAGTTTCTGCTGACCTTTGATCCAAACAGATTTATAGATTATCAGATGAAGTAATATCTTAGATGTAACTATTAATTGTAAAGCTCAGTATGTAATTCTAAGAATTAAATATATTTTTCTGCAAATTGGAGTTCTCAATATGCAGAACGTATCCAACTTTTAAAGTCTGTCTTGATGATTCAATGCAAAACTCCTCTATCTACTGACCTATGCAGACCAGAGAAAGTTCAGGTTTCATATCCGGTATGTGCTTCGCTAGCTGATCTCAACTATTTATGGGTGTTAAAATGGGTGACTTCAGATACCATAGGTGAAGGAAAGAATTTGGGATGATTTCCTATTCCTGATTGTGATCCAGTGACTCAATTGGACAGTGCATGTATGTACTAGATATTGGATAATACTGTAATATGAGGCTTGACTGGAGAGAGAGAAAAAAATGTATGGTTTGGTCAATTCAACATTAATTAAATTAAACAAATTGCTACTGGTTATTGCAAGTAACAGCATTAACCTGAAATGAAAAGTTTGAAGGGATGATCAGGTGTTCAGTTTTGGGAGTGGCTTAATGCAGCAGCATCTCATTCTCAAAATTATCTGATTCTGGGTACACTCTTGGCTTAAATGTCATTCCTTCTAAATGTTTAATCACTGATTTCACATCTACAAAAAAGAAAAGTCTTCAGTAAACATTACTTTTTATTCTGTGCTTATCAAGTTGATTTAAAATTATTGCTTCATATACTAAGGCTTTGCTGGTTCAATCTTTTCTGAAAATTGTCTAGGCCATTATTTCACTATGTAATGTCTTCAACATACTTAGTTTGAGGTCTCAACTCTCTGATGTTACCGATTTTCCACTGATGTCTCAGTGGTTACCTAAACAGAATATTTTAATATGGACCACCATTTTCACTACCACAATTAGGCTGTCATGCTTTGCCCAATAATTTAAAACCTATCCCTTCTATCTAAACCTCCATGAGAAAACTGTGCGCTTCAACACAGCAGCCCTCTAGTACTTTAACTATTGGTCTTCACAAACCAGTGGATTGGACAAAGTAAATAGGGAGAAGCAGTTCGCACTCGCTTTTAAAAAAAAAACAAGGCAAGTGATGTGCACATGAAGCAAGGGTGACATAAGCAGTTCAAATATAGAATGCACTGCCTAGAAATGTATGGAGGCAGCTTCAGTTGAAGCATTCAAGAGGGCTTTGATTGGTAATTAGGATAGAAGTAGTGTGCAGCCACATGTGGTAAAGGCAGGAGATTGGCTCTAGGTAATAAAAGTGGCACAGGCATGATTGGCTGAATGGCCTTCTAGCAATTCTGTGAAAAGTCAGTGTCTTCAACAAACCAATTTGCGCTAATAAACTACCTTTAACATGACAAAACATCCCATCATCCTTTGAAGCAAAGTGGAAAGAGGTTGACAGAGATAACAAACACAATTTAGGAAAGGTAATTAGAGGAAGTTATTGAAGGCATAGCTAAAAAATGTTCTGAGGAAGCTTTTGAGTGTTTGAAAAAAGCAATATTAAATTTTCGGAGGAGAATGCCAAGCAGGCAAGGAGAAAAAAAATGAATGAGTAACATGAGATTTGCTACAACTATCAGATTACATTTACTTGAAAGTAATGATTTAAATTCTCCTATACCCAATACTTTCTTTGTGGTTTGGGGGAGGAGGGGGTGATTATGGAAGCTTAATATTTGCATTAAAGTAAGTGATTAAGAAATTCAGTCTTCCAGGTTTGCCTGTGGCTACCTACTAATGAATGCTGCATCAGTATTAATAGAGGGCCTACAATTTCACTTTGGCAAGGCTTATGTTTGACCTCTTACTATTTACTTGCTTATAAGTTCTTCCAGTATACTTTGTAACAATTGTACATCAGGATTTGCAAAATGTTGAATGCACTTCTATATTTTTATATCAGTTTGAAAAAAGTTAAAAGTACCATGTTGTATTTATATTTGAGGATAATAATTTACTCATTCCTACCCCAGCTGAACTAAATACAGTTTATGAAATTTATTCCAGAACAATTGAAGTCTCAAATTAATCAACCCTATTTTTGCTTAACAGCTTGTGCAGGTGAGTCTGAATAGACATGAGTCAACGGAATGGTGAGAAATAATCCTTTCTTTGAAGTAATTGTTTTAACACATACTCTAAGTAAAATGTCACCATAATCTCAACAGATGAAAGTGCTGCCCTGAAGTTGGCTAGTTCATTTGGCTGGAAGGCTAGTTTGTGATGCCAGGAGCACAGGTTCAATTCCTACACTAACTGAGATTCAGAGGAAAGGACGTTCCTTCTCAACCCATCCCTCATCGGAGTTGTGGTGACCTTCAAGTTAAACCACAACCAGTCATCTGTCTAATGAGAGTGCACCCTCTGGGACAATGGTGACATATGCTAATGTATGAGCTAAAATACAGCCTCCAATATGTGGGAAAGAAAAGACTTTTTGTGTCCTTTCCTTTGTTCAGTATTATTAGACTCAGTTATCTACCACTTCCAGTTCTGACAATCTACACCCGAAATAGTCCACTTTTTGTTTTTACAGGTTGCATTTGGAGCTTTATACCTGTTAACTGTAAATCTGCCAACTTTTTTTTACACTTCACTGCATGTCCAATTTAATTTTCTCACTACCTGTCACCAAATGATCATGTGGCTGCCCTTTATTTTCTTTGATTAAAAACTTTTAGATGCCCCGCTGATTTCAGTGAGCACCTTTTATTTCTGCAAACTTTGTGGTAAGCAGCACCATTTTGTTTTCTATCTAGTGTATCCAATTCCCTTATTGGCATGTTTGGTTGCAAAGGAACCCAAACTTCTTTCTTGAACAAAAACATGGAAAAAAGCTACCTGTTTCTTCCATGGGGTTATTACTAGTGACACCACATGTAACTATTTCAGTAACATAGTGATGACCACTAGTATTACAAATGGTGTTTCACTGATTGTTCAGTGTGTAAATACACTTTACAAAATGCTGCTGTAAAGATTCACATCCAGTTATAGATAAAAGAAACACTTCCAAACAGTCAACATCCTGTTCAGCATTCTATTGCATTAATTTCTAAAACTCCTTGGACTCTGAAAAAACACCACAGGATTGGAAAACTGCCAGTGAGACACTTCTACTCAAAAAAGGATATCACAAAAAGTGGGTAGATATAAATTAGCCTAACATTTATTGTTGGAAAAAATTACCATCATTTATTAAGGAAGTAACAACAGCACACATGGAAAATAATAATCTAATCAAGTAGAAACAGAATGGTCTCATGAAAGGGAATTTATTAGAGATTCTCAAGGTCTCAACCAGAGTGGATAGAGGGGACCGAGTTGGTACGTTATATTTAGACATCCAGCAAGCATTCAACAAGGTACTTCACAAAAGGATCATCCATAAAATGAAAGTCGATGGGGTTGGAGGTAGTATACTGGTGTGGATAGAGAATCAGCAAATGGGTATAATGGGTTCTTTTTGGGGTTAGTACCCCATGACCATGGGGGTTTACAGATGGGATATACATTGTAAACAGTTAATGACTTGGAAGAAGGAAGCAAATGGACTGTATCCAAACTTGCAAATGATTCAAAAGTAAGTGGAAAATCAAATTGCAAGCATACAAACACTTTACAGAGAGATATTGATGTGGGGGAGAAAAATGGCAAATGGAATATGATATGGGAAAATGTGAAGTTGTTCAGTTTGGAAGGGAGAATAAAAGAACAGTATTATTTAAATGGGAAGAAACTGAAGGAACTGCAACACAAAGGGACTTGGGGAGAGGTGACAAGAATCAAAGATAATTAAGCAATTTGGGCCTAGAGAGATATTTGTCCCTTGTCAACACCTTGCTGATTAAGTACTGAGCATGAAGGTCCAAAGGGACTTTCTCAACAATTAGGGGTCTAACCTAGTCAACTAGCAGCAACTTAAGGGCTTCTACTCACCACCTCCTCAATTACCTACCTTCCTGCCAGATGAACCAGGATGACCTGACCTCTGTGTGGCAAGGTTCTCCATTTTTTTCAGATGGGGGCAGTTAATGTCCTCTGAAAGCCACATTTCTGGCATTGCCCCCAAATGTATGCCCCAGAAATACTCCTGATCTTCCTGACTTAAAATGATTTTTTAAAAAAATCTCATCATACCTTTCCTAAAACAACCGCCAATGGTCAGGACCTATTCAACTGTTACAGTCTCAGAAAAACTAAGAGCATGAACATTGCATGCTTTACCCAATTTCTGTTGAATTTGGGAGTGTGATGTTAAAATAGGCAATCAGCCATTGATTAATATACTCAGGGATTTTTGAGGCAGCTCTAATTCACAGCTTGGAAGCTGGTGCACTTGGAGCCAGGGGAATTAGCAACAAGTTTCTAGGGCCTGAAATCCTCCCCCAAATTATTCAAAATGAGAAAGCAGTACAAGTAATCCAATTTCAGCCAACACCACTTTCTTCTAAGCACCTTCTGATTTAAATAACTTTTGGCCTTTACAGCTATCAACAATCTCTCCAAATTCACATTCAGTGTTGTTTGCTACCAAACATCATATATCATGACAATTGTCTTTCTGATGCTGATGGTCAAGTCAAACTCTGCAGATTTGAAGGAGTCTGCCCATTTGCCACTAAGGGCTTGGCAATAAATACTTTTGTGGCATCATCAATACACAGCAACTCTCTGGTCACTTAGAATCATAGAATCACAAAATCCTTCCAGTGTGGAAGCAGTTCATTTGGCCCTTAGAGTCCATATTACCTCCTTCCATACCCACCCCCACACCCCACTGAAGAACATCCCACCCAGACCCACCGCCATCCTATTCCCTGTAAAACTGCATTACTCATGGCGTATCCACATTCTGCACATCCCTGGACACTATGGGAAACTTAGCATGGCCAATCCACCTACTCTGCACATCTTTGGACTGTGGGAGAAAGCCAGAGCACCCAGAGGATACCCATGCAGAGATGGGGAGAATGTGCAAACTCCCACAGTCGCCAGAGGGTGAAATTGAATCTGGGACCCTGGCACTGTGAAGCAGTAGTGCTAACTACCTAATCACTTTGTGGCTGTCTTGGCACACTGTTGTTTTCTATCTCAGGCATGTAAGACTGGAAAGCTTTCTGCCAGTTCTGGTATACAAGTAGACACCCTCTGCAGATTGGCGGGGGGGGGGGGGGGTCATAAGAAAGAATATGCCAAAGTCTATGGCTCCAGAAAACAATCCAATTTGACCCATTTCAAGATTAGGGGGCACATGTTTAACGTATGAGGAGAGAGATTTTAAAAAGACATTAGGGGCAATTACTTTGCACAGGGTGATTTGTGTGTGAATTTCCAGAGGAAGTGGTGGATGTGGATAGAATGTTTAAAAGACATTTGGATAAGAACATGAATAAGAAAGGTTTGGAGGGATATGGGCCAGCAGCAAACAGGTGCGGCTGGTATTGTTTGGGACTATGGTTGGCATGGATGGTTTGGACTGAAGAGTCTGTTTCCATGCTGTATGAATCTAAGTTTATATGACTCTTACTGATTGTGAAATTTTCAAATGATGCCTTATCACAGTTGATCTTGTCCATCATGTTGTCATGGAATGAGGAGATCATACTGAAGCGGACAGCCAATTTAGATTATAGCTAAGTCCTCATTTTCAAATATATTTAATTTCATATCTAAACTTCAGGAATTCTATTTCACTCATTCTTCTAGTTCCCCAGGTATTCCTCCCTTTCTCACAGTCATCTGCCCATGTCTTCTTGAATATTATAAAAGCCTTGTGCATTTCTTGATTGAAATAATCTTTTACACTATTCATGTTATGAATCTGCTCTAGGCTTTTAAATATATTAATTTTGTATATTTTCTGGTCATCTTCAATTCTGAAGAAGAGATCTATGCCCAAAAGGGTCAGTTCTTAACATAAGATGTTGGCTGGTTTGATGTGGGTTCCATTATTTTCTGTTTCCTTCACCTCATATAATGTGGTCTACATCAGATTTTCCCACTGAGTGTTGATTAATCCTCAGGTGTGCTTCTACAAGCACTCTGCATCTTACCTAAATGGGATTTGTATATATGAATGGAAATGGATAGTTAAAGACTTGGGTGGCATCACCTCTCAGCTCAAATTAATCCTCAGCTGACATCAGCACTTTAACTTTATGATTGGACCAATAATCCTTAAATTATTTTCTCTACTTGAGTGGAATGTGATGATTTAACTTTGGACTTTTGTCCAGCTGGAAGTGTTAACTCCATACTATATTTACCAGGTGAGCCACTGGGGATCCTGTAAGCCAGATTCTCGTTCTATTGCTTCATCAGGGTAAAACATTTATCACAAAAGAGTGTAGCTAACTGGGACACAAGAAATCCAGGAGATCTCTCACCACTTCTGGCATATCATATTGCAGATCCATCCAATTTACTACAATATACATAATAGGCTTTTGAGCCTCATGTTTTAAGATAATGCAAATTGGAGAAGTACCTATTTTTAACTGTACACAAATTTTTCTTTCACTTTCAAAACAGCAAACAGAATTCCACAAATAAAACTCTACTCACAGTTTACAAATCTAATGCAACCTAGTGTAGGTAGTATGCAATACATAGAGCTAAATCATCTCACAATTAACAGATCAGATCCATGCTCTGTAATCCTGCCGCATCCAGTTGTGAATGGTAACGGACAACTAAACAATTTATTACAGAACACTTCACCAATATTCCCTTCTTTCATGATGGGGGACTCAGTGCAAAAGATAAAATTGAAGCATTTTCAAGTATCTTCAGCCAGAAGTGTGAAATGGATGATCCATCTTAAAGTTCTCATGAGTTCCTCATTGTCAACGATGTCTTCAATTTGTTTCACTCTACATGATGTCAAAAAATGGTGAGAAGTACTAGATACTGCAAAGGCTGTGGGCACTAACAATATTTTGATAATAGAAGTAAAAACTTGTGTTCCAGGCCTCCAGCCAAGCTATTCCAGTACAATAGTAGCAACCACCTGACAATGTGGAAAATTGCCTAGGAATTTTCTGTACTCAAATCAGAACAAAACGAAGCTGGTCAGTTACTGATCTGCTCTTGATTATCAATGTGCTGCACAGTGTTATTGAAAGTGTTATGAAGTGCCATTTTCCCAATAATACCCTTCTCACTGACATCCAGTTTGGATTCTACTAGGCCCACTCAGCTCCTGAACCTGTTACAGCCTTGGCCAATACATAGTTAAAAGAGCTGAACTCAGGACGGCAGTAAGGATTACTGACCTTGAGGAGCAACGTTTGACTGTGTGTGGCTTCAAGGAGTCCCAGTAAAACTGGAGTCATTAGGAATCCGGACTCTCCACTGGTTGTGCTTCTTTAGCAAAAGAACGGTAGTTGCGACTGTTGTAGGTCAATCATTTCAGTCTAATGGAGCTCCTCGTGGTAGTGTGCTAGACCCAACCACCCTCAGCTATTTCATCAGTAACCGTCCTTCCATCATAAGGTCAGATGTGGGTCTTGTCAGATTATTGAACAATGTTCAGCTCCATTGATGAATCATCAGATATTGAAGCAGTCTGTGTACAAATGCAGCAAGACCTGGACAACATTCAATCTTGAGTGATAAGTGACTCATAACATTCACTCCATATGGGTGTCAGGCAATGGCCATCTCCAATAAGAGAGAATCCAGACATTGACTTTTGACATTCACCTCTCTCTCAATGTCGGTAAAACAAAAGAACTGATCATAGAAAGCATACTATCTGGTTGCATAACAGCTTGGTACTGCAACTGCTCTGCCTAGGACCGTAAGAAATTGGAGAAGGTTGTGTGCACAGCCCAGACCATCATGGAAGCCAACCTTCATCTATGGATTACATTTATACTTCTCATTGCCACAGAAAGGCTGCCAGCATCAATGACCCCTCCTACCCCACTAATGCTCTTCTAAAACCTCTTCCATCAGGCAGAAAATACAGAAGCATGAACACACACTTACAGGTTCAAGAACAGCTTCTTCCATTCCATTATTAGACTGATGAATGAGACTCTCTAGCTTCAAATAATATTGTTCTTGTTGAAGTTTATCTTGTTTTGCACATCTCCTGAGCAGTGTAATCTGTATGCCTTACTCTGTCTAAGCACCCTATGCTCTCTATGTCCTTGCTTACTATGATCTGACTATACTGCTCGCAAACAATGTTTTTCACTGTATCTAGATACATATGACCACAATAAATCAAATCAAATTGAATCATTAGCATTACCATTGCTGAATTTCCCACAACTTCTTGGGTGCTACCATTGACTAGGAACTGAACTGGATCAGTCACATAAATACTTTGGCTACAAGATCAAGTCAGAAGCTCAGAGTTCTGTAGGAAGTAACTCAGTTCTTTACTTCTCAAAGCCTGGTCACTACTAACACACAAGTCAAGAATGTGATGGAATACTTTCCACTTGCCTGTATGAATGCACCTTCAATGACACTTAAGAACCTTGGCACCATCCAGGACAAAGCAACCCACTTAATTGGTACTACATCAAATACCTTCAATGTGCACTGTCCCCAACATCAACGCAGCTACAAGATGCATTATAAGCTCACCTAGACACTTTACACAACATCCTTAACCCCACAATCTCTACTACCTTTAAGAACAACAAATATATGGAAACATTACCAGTTACAATTTCCCCTCCAAGCCACAAATCTTCCTGACTTGGAGCTATATCATTGTTCCTTCTCTATCACTGGGTTAAAATCCTGGATCTCTGTCCCTAATAATCTTAACCAGACTATTCAGAAAGGTAGCTCACTTCAATCTTTTCAAGTGCAATCAGCTCGGAAACTAATTCTGACCTAGTCAGTAACATCCATATTCTATGAACAAATAAGCAGTCCCTAGCCACTTTTTAGCAGCATAGTTAAAATATGACACCAAATTACATAAGGATTATACACTTATTCTTCTAAGCTCCAGTGATACAGTCCAAAATGATCCAGTCTCTCTCCACATGTTTGTCTTGGTATCCCAAGAATCAATCTGGTTTTCATCAGAAAATGTATTAAAGTTTAAAAGAATTAAATTATGAGGACAGGTGTATAAGTTAGACTTTTATTTCCTCCAGTACAGAAAGTTAAAAGGCTATCTAATTGGGTGTTTAAGATGATTAAAGGGTTTTCAGGGATTATTTCCTATAATGGGAAAGTTCACAAAAAGGCAGAACCTTCAAATGAGGAGTGATGTCAGGAAGCATTTCTTCACAAAAAAACATTAGTATAACTCTGCAACTTGCTTCCCCAAAAAGCTGTTGAAGCTGGGGTCATATAAACTTTAGAAAATTGGAACTGATGATTTTTGATAAGTAAGCATATTAAGGAATCAAGTGTGAAAAAGGAGAAAACAGGGCAGGTGACCAAACCTCTATAAGGTTACCCCTCAGCCTCTGACGCTTCAGGAAAAACAGCCCCAGCCTGTTCAGTCTCTCCCTATAGCTCAGATCCTCCAATCCTGGCAACATCCTTGTAAATCTTTTCTGAACCCTTTCAAGTTTCCAATAGAAAGGAGAACAAAATTGCACACAATTCTGTAATATGGACATTTTGCAAGATGTCACCATCTATTTCCCTACAGTCTATATCTTCCATCTCCTTTTCCACTGTAAATACTGATGCAAAATACTCGTTTAGTGTCTCCCCCATTTTCTGCTGCTCCACACAAAGGCCACCTGACTATTAGGAGGTCTATAGTATAATCCCAATAAGGTGATCATCCCTTTTTTATTTCTCAGTTTCACCCAAATAACTTCCCTAGATGTATTTTCAGGAATATCCTCCCTCAGCACAGCTGTAATGCTAAAGCTTATCAAAAATGTCACTTCCCCTCCTCTCTTGCCTCCCTTTCTATCCTTCCTGTAGCATTTGTATCCTGGAACATTAAGCTGCCAGTCCTGCCCATCCCTGAGCCATGTTTCTGTAATTGCTATGATATCCCAGTCCCATGTTCCTGAGGTCATCTGCCTGTTCGGCCCATTGCATTGAAATAAATGCAGTTTAATCTATTAGTCCTACCTTGTCCCTGCCTGCCCTGACTGTTTGACTCGTTTTTGTTCTCAACTGTACCAGTCTCAGACTGATCTCTTTCCTCACTATCTCCCTGGGTCCCACCTTATTAGTTTAAATCCTCCGAGCAGCTCTAGCAAATTTCCCTGCCAGTATATTAGCTTCTGTGCAGTTATTTCATAATTGTATTTCTTTAGATGAAGGGTACTTTTCAGGTCAAGAAGAGTCATATATATATATATATATATATATAGAGAGAGAGAGAGAGAGAGAGAGAGAGAGAGAGAGTGATATAGATGTACAGCATGGAAATAGACCCTTCGGTCCAACCCGTCCATGCCGACCAGATATCCCAACCCGATCTAGTCCCACCTGCCAGCACCTGGCCCATATCCCTCCAAACCCTTCCTACTCATGTACCCATCCAAAT
This sequence comes from Chiloscyllium plagiosum, assembly GCF_004010195.1. Taxonomy (NCBI): domain Eukaryota; kingdom Metazoa; phylum Chordata; class Chondrichthyes; order Orectolobiformes; family Hemiscylliidae; genus Chiloscyllium; species Chiloscyllium plagiosum. The sequence goes on along the minus strand of NC_057732.1, from coordinate 40,602,704 downwards.
GCCTTTTAAATGTTGCAATTGTACCAGTCTCCACCACTTCCTCTGGAAGACAGGTTAAAAATGAGGAAACAGATTGAAAAGAGATGAAGTAGAGTATTGGGAAAAAAAGAAAGCAGGGTCAGAAAATAGGATAAGGGAGTGGCAGAGAGGCTGGTAATAGGGTTTGCACTCTAGCTCTTTCTAGAAAAAAAGAGAAAAATGTGTATGTATAACCAGGAGAGGGAAAAGTTCTCTCGACTGGAAACATCACCTTCCTTTTTTGTGTTTTTGTTTTGTTTCTCTGGGCTGTATTCAGCTGCACCAGCAACCACCACCATCACACAAAAAAATACAATCAGGAGGTTAGCATCTCCCAGTTCAGGAAACTGATTCTGAGCTGGCTGGCTACACAGCCAGTGTGTTCCTGCAAGGAGAAGTGATTTCTGTGCTGGCTAAGTTGCAGCCAGTATGTACTGCTGAAAAAAAATATAACCAGGAGATTAGAATCTCCTCAGTTCAGGTGACTGTCTTCAAGCTGGCTGGCCACAGTGTACTGTGCACTGGTAAATTAAGAGTGACTTGGCGACAGGATACTGGCCTCTGTTGACAAAAAATATATAACCAGGAGATTAGAACCTCCTCAGTTGAGGGTTGACTCTGAGCTGGCTGGCTACAACCAGTGTACTATATGAACACGTGAACTGAAGGATGACTTGATGATGGGACCCGGCCTTTGTGCCGTTAATTCAGTGGATGGATCCTGGACTTAACTTCTGTATGTGAGCCCCGGACGAGCCTTTGTACGTGTACCAAGTTTTGGCGTGTGTACCCTGCCTCCATATGTGTACAGTACCTTCCTGTGAGGACTGCGCCTCCGTGTGCAGACTTTGCCTTTGTGAGTAGATGTGCCTTTGCAGGTGGACTAGGCCTTTGTGAGTGGACTGTGCCTTTATGGTTGGACTGAGTCTTCTTCACATGTGCATTATGTTTTTGTGGGTGGATCGGACCGTTGTGGATGGGCTGGCTGACAGCCGGCCCGTGTGTCAATCGTCCAATTGCCAGCCCATGTGTAGGCCAACTGATAGCCAGAAAGTGGGCTGATTGAAAGGCAGAGCTGAAAATGTGTTGCTGGAAAAGCGCAGCAGGTCAGGCAGCATCCAGGGAACAGGAGAATCGACGTTTCGGGTATTGCCAGCCCATGTGTCGACAGACCGATAGCGAGAAGGTCTATAGGTTGATCGATAGCCGGCCCCTATGTCGGCCGACTAATAGCTGGCCCTGTGGGAGGTATGTTAGTGTTTTACTGTTTTGTATTATTGTCTACAATGCAATGTATTCCTATGGAATATTTTATGTTAATATCTTATTCCTTAGTGATGTGCTCTGATGCACAGTATCTGTTGCTGTGTCCTGTTAATTTGTGTGGGTTTTGACTTGCCGCTGAAGCTTTTATTTCTACGATATTAAGTTTGCTTTTCTTTTTATGTGATAGCTTTAGATTTTGCAGTACTTTATCTAATAGAAGGAATTGACCTGTGTAACAATTTTGTCTGCATCCATATACTGTTCTACGTTATTGTTTACACTGAGATTTGTGGTGTTCTTTGTTAATGTCTCTATTTCTCTGATGACCTTGATGTACAGTGGCTGTTGCCATGTGTTGTAACTTCATGAGGACTTTGTATTTAAAATAAACAGGAAAACAACCCCACAAGATTAGAATATCCTCAGTGGAGGATTGACTCCAAGCTGGCTAGCCAAAGCCAGTGTATTGTGTGCTAGTAAATAAAGGGTGACAGGAAAAAAACACAGGAGATTACTCCTCGGTTTGAAACTAATTCCGAGCTAGCTAGCAACAGCCAGTGTACTGCACTAGCAAACTAAAAGATGACTTGGTGACAGCATGCAGCATCTATGCTGTTGTTTCAGTGTGTAGGCCCAAGACTGTGCCTTTGTGTGTAAGCTCCATGAATAGACCTAAAGATCCTTGCATAGGCCAGGTGCTGAAGTTCTTATGCAGGAAATGCAAGCAAGCTTCATTCAACTAATGATGTAATTGTCAAGCATGTCATAATACCTTGTATTTTGTGAAAAGTGTTATGATTTTGCAAGACAAAGAAAAACATACGACCAGGAATGTAGAATCACCTTCAGTTTGAAGGACGGACTCCGTGATGGTTAGGCGTCAGTGAATAAAGGGTGACTTGGTGATCGGACGCAGCTTCTCTGCCGTTGTTTTAGTGTGTCGACCCGAGACTGCCCCTTTGTGTGTAATTGTCATGTGTAGGCCCTGGGCTGAAGTTCTTATGTAGGGAATGCAAGCAAGCTTCATTCAACTAGTGGTGCAGTTGTCAGTGACGTTGTAATTCCTTATGTTTTGTGAAAAGAATTAGGATTTTGCAATAGAAGAAAAAAAAGCATATCAGTTTAATCTCCTCAGTTTAAAGGACAGACTCCGCGCTGTCTGGGTACAGCCAGTGTACTGTGCACGAGTAAATAAAGGGTGGCTTGGTGACAGAACCTGGCCTCCATGCAGTTATTTCAGTGGCAATGGAATAAAACAGGACGTGCCTGAAGAACATTCACTTGCAACTGTCATCTTGGAGTAAAGAAAGCACTTCTGGCATCATGCTTCTATTTGAGAAGCTTGACTCATTTGACCTGCTGTTGAAGACTGGTCCAGTGTGTGGAAAGAATGCAATACTTTTTCTGGGCAAATGACATTGGATCAGATAAAAGCAATGAGTAATCCATCTGACTGTATGTGGACCCACAGCATTTTCGGTTGTAAGGGGCTTAACTTTCCCAAAGGCACCAGAGACTAAAACTTTCCAAGACTTGGCAGAGTTCCTCCGCCTCCGCAGTATCTGCTCCCAGAAGGACCAGTTCCACCACAGAACACACCAGATGGGCCTCCTTCTTTAGAGACCGCAATTTCCCTTCCCACGTGGTTAAAGATGCCCTCCAATGCATCTCGTCCACATCCCGCACCTCCGCCCTCAGACCCCAACCCTCCAACCGTAACAAGGACAGAACGCCCCTGGTGCTCACCTTCCACCCTACCAACCTTCGCATAAGCCAAATCATCCACTGACATTTCCGCCATCTCCAAAAAGACCCCACCACCAGGGATATATTTCCCTCCCCAACCCTTTCCACCTTCCGCAAAGACTACCTGGTCAGATCCACGCCCCCTCTACAATCCACCCTCCCATCCTGGGACCTTCCCCTGCCACCGCAGGAACTGCAAAACCTGTGCCTACACCTCGTCCCTCACCTCCATCCAAGGCCCTAAAGGAGCCTTCCACATCCATCAAAGTTTTACCTGCACATCCACTAATATCATTTATTGCATCTGTTGCTCCCGATGCGGTCTCCTCTACATTGGGGAGACTGGACGCCTCCTAGCAGAGCGCTTTAGGGAACATCTCCGGGACACCCGCACCAATCAACCACACCGGCCTATGGCCCAACATTTCAACTCCCCCTCCCACTCTGCCGAGGACATCAAGATCCTGGGCCTCCGTCACCGCCACTCTCTCACCACCAGATGCCTGGAGGACTTCATCTCCTCCCCCACTCACCTATTGTACTCTATGCTACTTTCTCCCCATCCCCACCCTCCTCTAGCTTATCTCTCCACGCTTCAGGCTCTCTGCCTTTATTCCTGATGAAGGGCTTTTGCCCGAAACGTCGATTTTGCTGCTCCTCGGATGCTGCCTGAACTGCTGTGCTCTTCCAGCACCACCAATCCAAACTCTGGTTTCCAGCATCTGCAGTCATTGTTTTTACCTTGGTTAAGGAATATAATGGCCCCAAACCTCCTCTAATCCTGAGACACTATCAGTTTTATTCCGCTGTTAGAGAACAAGTAGATTCCGTATCAGGATTTTTAATGACATTACAACAACTGGCAGAGTTAACCCTGAATGAGATGCTGAGAGACTGTTTGATATGTGGGATTAATTATGTAACCACACAGAAGCATCTATTAGCTGAAGCCCAACTGGACTTCAAACAGGCACTGCAGCTAGCCTTGTCATTAGAAAATGTGGCAAGCAGAGCATGGGAACTACAAGGCATCCCGTTGGAAGTGGACAACCTCACCTGTCTAACTAAGCCTGAGGAATACCACGTGAGTATAGACAATCACAGATCCTCACAAAGGGCATATCCTGAGCAGAGGGACCCTGGCAAACCCACACAGCAGAATTCACAACAAAACTGAGCCTCAGCTAAGTGGCTAAACAGTTCTTAAAGATTTGGGCCATTGTAGTTGCTGACGGTAGGCGGACCAGCGACAGCAAAGGAGTCCTACAAGCCCTGACTTGAGTAGCAAAACTTGTAGACTGGTATCCAGGAGCATGCTCACCATGGAAAGTTCCCTTACATTCGGGATGGTACAATTAAATTACTTAGTGACTCTCAAATCGGAGCCAATTAAAATTATCTTTTGGTTAAATGGTCACCGAGTTCCCATGGAGTTTGATACTGGCACAGTTGTATCTGTGATTGCAGAGTCTGTCTTTAACAAGATTCGCACAGGACTCTAACCTCTAAGCTTGTGCAAGACCTCAGCCTGACAGAGAACATATACTTGGGAACCGTTGCAAATTAAGGGTACGATTCCTATGAGAAGCAGTTGACGCAATTACCACTGATGGCAGTAAAAGACTCAGGCCGAAGCCTTTTGGGGCAGAATTGGTTGAGAAAGATTCACCTTGATTGGCTCAGCATTTTGCGATTGGAAAATGCTGCTTCAGTGAAGTCCTAGTGAAATATCAGGTTTTTCCAAGAAGGGCTTGGGCCTATCAAAAGGGCCAAATCCACCTTACATGTTGACCAGGACACAATTCCAAGATTTTGCAAGGCCTATCCAGTGCCATTTGCCTTGCAGGCAAAAATAAAGATGGAAATCCAAAGGCTGGAGAGCAAGGAACCATTAAACCAGTGCAGTTTGCAGAATGAGCAACACTGGTCATACCAATTGTGAAGCCTGACAGCTCGGTTTGCCTTTGTGGGAATTTCAAGCAAACGGTAACCCACTTTGTGCAGCTGGATAAATACCCGATCCCTCATATAGAGGACTCGTTTGCAAAGTTGGCGGAGGTTGCTGATGTTTATGAAGCTAGACATGAACCATGTCCACCTGCAATTGCAACTGGACAAGGAGTCCCAGAGGTATGCTACAAATAATACCCACAAGGGTTTAAATTAATATACAAAACAGCCATTTGGGTTATCATCAGCCTGCGCTGTTTTCCAGTGGACCATGGAAAACATTTTACAAGGGCTACCCCAGGTTTCCATTTATCTGGATGATGTACTAATAATAGGGAAGACCAATAAAGAGCACTTGGAGAACTTGGACATAGTGCTTAAACATTTCTCTCTGGCAAGCATGTGCCTTGGAAGGGAAAAATGTGTTCCAGTTGCCCCAAGTGACTTACTTGGATTACAGAGTTGACAAAATCAGGTTATACCCATTTAAAGAGAAAGTGAGGGCAATCAAAGGAGGCCCAGCTCCCATATCCATATTAGAGCCTATATCTTTCCTTGCGTTCGTGAATTATCACAGAAGATTCATATGTAACTTGGTCTCCATCTTGGCACCCTTACACATATTGAAAAAGGGTCAGCATTGGAAATGGTCACAAAGCCAAGAAACAACCTTCAGGGAAGTGGAAAAGCAGCTATCATCATCTAAAGGTGTTGGCCCACTATGATCCAAAGAGAGAAGTAGTACTGACATGTGATACCTCCCCATACAGTATTGGGGTAGTGTTGGCTCACCTGTGGCCCAATGGAGAGGAAATATTGTATGCTAGCTGGACTTTGGCTGATGCCGAACACAAATATGCCCAGATAGAGGTCATTTTTGGTGTGAGGAAGTTTTACCAGTATCTTTACGGGTACGAATTTTTCATAGTAATAAATCAAAAACCCCTGCTAGGGCTACTGAACGAAGACAAAGTGGTGCCGCCAGTAGCTTCCGGTAGAATTCAGCATTGGTCCCTTATTCTCAGTGTATGCAAGTACAAGTTAGAACACCATTCCAGCAAGCCAAGTGACTAATGCGGATGCCTTGAGCTGCCTCCCAATGGCAGATACTCCTCCAGTGGTGCCTCCCTGGAAGAGTTAATTTTGGTTTTAAACTTTCTGGACACTCTTCCAGGCACCACAGACAATATCCGATTGTGAACATAAAAAGAACCTGACCTAGAGCAATTGCAACTGCTGGTGGTAAAGGGGTAAACAGAAGGGCCATCACAAGCAGGACTGAAATCTTTCTGGACCCAGTGAGACCAGATTATCGTAGAGGAGTCCATTTTACTGTGGGGAGCGAGGGTGATTGTCCTGGGTAAAGGTTGCTGCCTGATACTAGCCAAACTCCATCAGGATCATCTAGCAGCTTCCAAGATGCCAGCAAGAAGCTATGTCTGGCGGCCAGGTTTGGATATTGACATAACTACGTTGGTAAGGAAGTGCCCAGAGTGCCAACAAGAACTAAATTGCCACCCGCAGCACCTCCACATTTGTGGGTATGGCTGAAAACACCCTGGACTTGATTGCATGTTGACTATGCTGGTCCTTTCATGGGCTCAATGTTCCTGGTCAATGTGGATGTTCATTCACAGTGGTTGGGTGTGCTTAAAGTTTGTTCAGCAAATTCAGGGAAGATAACTGAGAAGTTGCAAGCATTGTTCGTGATAGACGGATTCCCAGAAGTATTGGTCATGGACAATGGGATGTCGTTTATCAGCAGGGAATTCAAATATTTCCTGTAATCAAATAGCATTTGGCACAAGGACATCTCCATACCATTCTTTATCCAATGGTCTAGCAGAAAGACTGGTCCAATCGTTGAAGGCAGTCTTAAAGAAGCAGTCTACAGCATGAATAGAGATCAAACTGTCCCAGTTCTTGTTCAATTATAGGACCACCCCACACACAACAACAGGGATAGCTCCAGCGGAGTTGCTGATGGGAAGAAGACTCTGCCCCAAGTTAAACCTGATATTTCCAGACCTGGGTTGGGAGGGTGAAACAACAGCAGGAACACGAATGCCAGCCAAATTTCTCCTCAAAGCAAGAGAAACAATTTAATTTGGGGGTGAAGTTTGGTGCCAGAACCATGGAAATGGCCCTGTATGGGTATGGGGCGAGGTTGATGCAAGGTCAGGTCCCATGACTTACAAAGTTTGGGTAGGTGATACGCTCCAGAACAAATACATGGATCACCTGAAAGCTGTTACCTTGCAAATGGGGCAGCAGCAAATCATACCTGACCCCTCAGAACAGCCAGAAGGCCTGTCAGAAATCGCACATGCTCCCCCTCCATCTAGTGTCAAGGAAACCTCAGAGTCTGAAATGGATGCAGCCTTGATACCATTGCCGGAGGAAGAAGAGAAGGAGACTCTTCGAGAAGTTCTGGAAGCAAGAGACCTGTCATGGTCCGGTACACACCGCCGTGCCTGAGTCCAAGTTGGAGGTATTGGACCTGGGCCGAAAGCGTCGCAAATGAAACACCAGGCCTACATCCCCAGATGTAGGGGGCAGGATGTACTGATTGGAACCAGATTGACCTCGTTAACTGTCAGGTTCTTGATTGGGGTTGTCAACCTGCGTCAATCAGGAAAGCCTTGGCTGACCAATAGTGAAAGCCAGTGTGTTGTGCACGAGTAAATGAAGGGTGACTTGGTGATGGGATCTGGCTTCTTTGCAGTTATTTCACAGGTCTTTTCATTACTCAAATCAAGGGGCTTTTAAAATTAATTATTTCATCTACCTTTACCATCCAGTCCATACTAGACACCATCCCCACCCCCTGCAAACTACCAACTACCATCACTGCTTTGTTAGCTCATTTCCTATCTTTGTATGTGCGTTTGATGTCACATTTTTGTGGGGGATGCTGGTAATAAGTAATAAGATTCCGCTCAAGATAAACTTTGGAATTACCTCTCCATTTTTGATCTCGTTGACTAAGTTTAATTGAAATGCAATAGCTACATGCTAATAAAGAAAGAAAAATTGCAACTGACTGAAAGGGAGTCAAACAGATGGGAACCATTGACCCTTCCTCAACTGATTGTAATACCAGTAATATATCAAATGGTTTGAGCAGTTTAGTAATATCACCTGAACTTTTGGATATATCACTGTTTTGCAACAAACTTTGTCCTAATTTTATTAATCATTTTGTTAATTTGTTTAATGTATTCAAAAATATTATTGCTATTCGAGATTTTGAATTGAATTGAATTTATTGTCACGTGTTCTGGCACCAACACAGGCAGATCATATAGCTAAGTAGCATAGATAGTAAATAATAGGTAAACAGCAGCAAAAACAAAAACACAGGTACGGGCGAATCTTAAGAGTTTGTGAGTCCATCAGTATTCTCACAACAGTAGGGTAGAAACTCACAAAACCGGCTGGTGCGTGTGTTCAGGCTTCACATTCTCCCCGATGGTAGAGGTTGTAGAAAATCATTACTAGGGTGGGATGGATCTTTAAGAATGCTGGTGGCCTTTCCTTGACAGTGGACCTGGTAGATGGATTCTATAGATGGAAGAGAAATGCTGGAAAATCTCAGCAGGTCTGGCAGCATCTGAAAGGAGAGAAAAGAGCTGATGTTTCGAGTCTAACTGACCCTTTGATCTGCTGCCAGACCTGCTGAGATTTTCCAGCATTTCTCTTTTGGTTTCAGATTCCAGTATCCGCAGTAATTTGCTTTTATTTATAGATGGAAGGTTGGCCTTTGTGATCATCCGGGCCATGTTAATTACTCTCTGTAACCGTCTCCGATCTTAAATGATACAGTTACCATACCAGGTAGTGATACATCCAGACAGAATGCTCTCGATGGCGCACCTATAAAAGTAAGGCAAGGGTATTCGCCGTCGTGTCAAATTTTCTCAGCTGTCTGAGGAAGCAGAGACGTTTTTGGGTCTTTGTAACCAGTGCGTCCACATGAAGAGTCCAAGAAAGCTTGTTGTGGATGACCCAGGAGCTTGACACTCTCCACTCGTTCTACCTCTGTGCTGTTAATGTGTAGGGGGGAGCATGAGTAACATCCTGCCGAAAGTTCCTTGGTTTTGCTGGCATTGAGAGCTAGGTTGTTCTCAGTGCACTGTTTTTCCAGGTCTTCCACCTCCATCTGCAGTCTGTTTTCATCGCCATCTGAGATTCAACCGACTATGGTGGTGTCATCATAATAACTTGTAAATGGCATTAGTCTGGTATTTGGCGACACAGTCATGGGTATACAATGAGTACAGTAAGGGGCTGAGTACCCACCCCTGGGGGGCTCCAGTGTTGAGCAATAGTGAGGATGAAATATTGTCCCCAATTTTCACTAATTGTGGCCTGTGGGTCAGGAAGCTGAGGATCCAGTTGCAGAGAGTGGGGCTTAGTCTGAGATCACTACGTTTAGTAATCAGTCTCGAGGGGATAATAGTGTTGAAGGCTGAATTGTACTTGATGAGTAGGATTCTTATGTAGCTGTTCTTGGTGTCAAGATGTTGTAGAGAGGAGTGAGGGCAAGTGATATGGCATCCAACATGGGTCTGTTGGTCCGATAGGTAAATTGGAATGGGTCAAAGAGTAGTGGGAGGCTGGAGTTGATTAATGCCATGACCAGCCTTCAAAGCACTTCATGACCACCGAAGTTAGGGCCACTGGGGGCTAGTCATTGAGTCGCCTTAGGCACAGGGATGATGTTGGCTCCTCTTGAAACAGCCTGAGACAGTGGCCTGCTGCAGGGAGAGGTTGAAGATGTCCAAGATGACCTCTGCCAGTTGATCTGCGATGTTAGTATGACAATCTGAATTTTTTTACTCATGAGTTACTATTTAAATTAATTCATGGAAGCCCTGCAATTAGATTTAAAAGCATACAGCATCTATATTTAATGTGAAAGCTAGGATAACTTCCACTGATTGTTGCAGACCAAAAAAGAATGAGATATTCCAGAGCTGACAGGTTATATTGAGAGGCCAGGTGTAATAGCATAGCAAGTGTGCCCAAACTTCAAAAGTATTGACTATTTTTAATTCATCAAGAAGAACCATCAAGACCATGCATAACTGGAAGTAATTGAAAATAATTTGATCCATCAAGAGATTTTTTAAAATAGTGAATCAAAGTGGACAACATCGTTTTTGGGCAGCTAATGATGTTTATATTTCAATAACCAATATAATAGCTGTCCTGATCATGGAGGCACCAATCAAATTATCCAGTCGTTAATGATGAGTTAGAACAGTTGCAATGTGTATTCAATTGAAAATGGTTTATTTGAATGAATATGATTTTTGTCACTTTTCTTCCTAGAAACAGGAGCAGGAGACGGCTGTTCAGCTCTTTGAATCTACTCTACCATCCAGTATGATAATTGCTGATCATCCAACTCAGTATCCTGTTCCCACTTTCTAACCATACCCTTTGATGCTTTTAACCCTAAGAATTATATCTATCTCCTTCTTGAAAACATTCAATGTTTTGGCATCAACCGCTTTCTGAAACAGAGAATTCTACAGGCTTATCTGTAGGTCAAGAAATTATTCCTCATCTCAGTCTTAAATGGCCTAACCCCATACCTTTAGACTGTGACTGGTGGTTCTGGGCTCCCCAGTTATCCGGGACAATCTTCCTGCATCAATCTGGTTTATTCCATTTAGAATTGTTATAGGTCTCTGTGAAATACACCCATTCTTCTAAACTTTAGTGATATAGTTCAAAATGATCCAGTCTCTCCATGATTGTCTTGGTATCCCAGGAATCAGTCTGGTTTTCATCAGGAAATTTATTAAACTTTAAATGAATTAAATTATGAGAACAGATGTATAGTTTAGACTTTTATTTCCTCAAGTATGCAAGGTTAAAGGGCTATCTATTTGGATGTTTAAGATGATTAAAGGATTTCCAGGGATTTTTTCCTCTGATAGGAAAGATCACAAAAAAGCCATAACCTTCAAATTAGAACTAAGCCATTGAGAAATGATGTCAAGAAGTGTTCCTTCACTAAAAAGGTTAGTATAAATCTGCAACATTCTTCCCCAATGGAGTGAAATGAACACGAGAAAACTGGAATTGCTGATTTTTGATAGGTAAGCATATTAAGGAATCAAATCTGGAAGTTGGAGTTAAAATGTGGTCAGCCTTGATCTAATCAAATAACAGCTTGGGCTTGAGGGATTAAATGGTCTCTTCCTGCTCTTATGATTTTTATATATACCATTTGTTTGGAAATTAAATAATTAATTCCACAATATCTACACAATTAATGAGAAATGTTTAATTGTGGATGAAATTTCTCTTAAATCAGTATGTGACCATCTTGTTTTTCTCTGGAATTAACAAGCTGCCAACAAAATTGTAGAATGCACTACTTTGAAATAATTTTATCTCTGAAATGAATTCTGTGAGAAGGTCATTCATTACAAAGAAAATCAGTTGTATATTATTAGTTAAAAGAGAAAGTTTATCCATTATTTCTTATTTCTGTAATATTCATGGGTGTTGTATTATATGTGGTTTTAGAGTTGGGCATAAAAAGGAATACTGATAAGCATTCAGTTTCAACACAGTTGTGTTAAACAGTTTTGTAACTAGGGAATAATTGGGGCTATAGTGTATCTGTACTGTGCGAGAGAACCCTATCTCTATTATGCTCTGGATTATCTGTGTCTTAAAGCCATACGCAATAAAGGAGCATGACTACTGATTATTATTTACTACACGCTGCATTAATACTACATTATTGATCACTGGCCAATAGGTGTGAAAGAAAACTAAGTAGGCAAGATAAGTGTTATAGCATTGTGTAAATATCCCCAGTGTTTCCCAATAAATTATTTTTAATATTATAGAATTGATGGAAATAATTTATTTCTTATAATGCAAAAACAATATTACATTTATAATGAGATCTAAAGTTGGACTTCCTGGGTCATTCCTTTAAACCTGGTTCATATGGACTTTGAAGTTCAAGCCCAAGCAATGACAATAACAGATAAATAGTCAGGCATTGAACTCTACTCAAGAAACTGGAAACATTTTCTTCTAACCATTCTGTGTTTTGCTGAGAGAGTGCTGCATTATTGAAGATACCGTCATTGCAATGAAATGTCAAATTGAGGCTTTGTTTGCCAATTCGAGTGGATATTAAAGATCAAAAAGCACATTTTGAATAACAACCAACATTCTTTCTCTAATACCACTAAAACTAAATTAGATGATCAGTTATCTTTGCCATTTCTGGATCTTACTGTCTTTGCCTGCAGCTCAGTATTCAATGTACCTTCATTTGATTTGATTTAATGTATTACTGTCACGTGTACCAAGGCACTGTGAAAAATATTGCCTTGCATGCTTTACAAGCAGGTCGTACCATACAAGTGCATCAGGGTAATGGAACAGAGTGCAGGATACAGTGTTACAGCTACCAAAAACAGACAGAGAGATCAACAGTACCATTTAAGAGGTCCATTCAAAAGTCTGATGACAGTGGGGAAGCAGCTGTTCCTGAATCTTTTCATACATGTATTCAAATTTTTATATCTTCTGTCCAATGGAAGAGGCTGGAAGAGAGTATAACCATGTTGGGAGGTGTCTTTGATTGTGTCAGTTGCTTTCCCAATGCAGCAGAAATTATAGATGAAGTCAATGAATGGGAAGCTAGTTTGCATGATGTTTCTTGCGGTCTTGGGAAGAGCAGTTGCCATACCGCGCTGTGATACATTTAGATAGGATGCTTTCAATGGTGCATCTATTAAAAAATTTGTAATAGTGAGGAAATAGAGGCATATTCTGTTTTCTTGACTGTAGTGTCAATGTGGGTGAGCCAGGACAGATCGGTGGTGATCGTCACTCCCAGGAACTTGACGCTCTCAACCGTCTCCACCTCCTCACCATTGATGCAGACAGGGGCTTGCCCTCCACTCCATTTCCTGAAATCAACACCAGCTCCTTCATTTTGCTGACATTGATTGGGATATTTGTCTTAACACCATGCCGCTAAGCACTCTATCTCCTTCCCATACTCAGTCTCTTTGTTATTTGAAATCCAACCTACAACAGTAGTGTTGTCAGCAAATTTGTAAATGGAGTTGGTGTGGAATTTGGCCACACAGTCATGTGTATAAGGAGTACAGTAGGAGGCTGAGTATGCAATCTTGCAAGACACGAGTGTTGAAAATTATTGTGGAGGAGGTGTTGACAGCTATCACTGACTGTGGTCTGTTGGTTAGGAAGTCAAGAATCCACTTACAGAGCGGGGAGCAGAGACCCAAGTCCTGGAGTTTACAGATGAGATTGTTTAGAATTATGGTGTTGAAGGCAGAGCTGTAGTCAATAGGTAAGAGCCTGACATAGGTATCCTTGTTACCCAGATGTTCCAGGCATGAGTGTAGGATCAGGGAGATGGCGTATGCCTTGGACCTGTTGCATCAATAGGCTTAATTGCAAGGGATCAAGGCAATCTGGGTGGCTGGATTTGATGTGATCCATAACCAATCTCATGAAGCACTTCATAGTTATGGATGTCACATGCATGGCGGAAGTCATCGAGACATGCTGTATGATTTTGCTTTGGCACTGGGATGGTGGTGGTCTTCTTGAAGTTGGGAGCTTCAAATTGTAGTAAGGAGAGGTTGAAGATGCCTGTAAATACTACTAACTGGTGTGCGGAGGATCTGAGTACATGGCTAGGGACTCCATCTGGGCCAGTTGCTATCCATGGGTTCACCCTTAAGGCTCGTCTAACGTCTGTGGTGGCAACTGAAGGTACAGGTGCATCCCAGGCTTTTGGTACAGGTGATATTGTTTCACTGCCCTTCTGTTCAAAGCCAACATAGAATACATTGAGATCATCGGGTAGGGATGCACTGTTGCCCATGGTTCTGTTTGACTTTGCTTTGCAGCCCTTTATGTCGTGTAAGGCTTGCCACAAATAGTGGGTGTTCACGTGGTTAGTCTGGGTCTCCAACTTAGTTTGGTATTGCTTCTTGGTTTTCCTGACAGCCTTGTAACGATATACCTGGATTTCCTGTATATGTCAGGATCGCCCAACTTGAATGCGTCAGACCTGGATTCCAGTAAGGGGTGGATCTCCTGGTTCATTCATGATTTCCAGGTGGTAAACATTCAAATTAATTTCTTCTGCACACATTCATCTACACACTTATTCATGAAGCCTATAATGGTAAAGGCATACCTCAATGTGTATGAATATTTTTTGGTAGATGCTATATTATTGCAAGTCTTTCTTCTTGTTTGTCCTTTAGGAAGAGATTTCCAGCTGATCATTAGAACAGGTAATTCTGATGAAGACTGGGGAAAAGATGCTGAAGGGCAGAAGGTTGCATTTGATAGAAAAGACTATGAAGATGACAGTGAAGAAGTTGAATTTGAAGATGAAGTTAGCTTTGCAAATGTAATACAACTTGAGCAACAAATGCCAAACACTACAGGTAGAGTATGTATTATTGAAGAAGTATTTTGAGTACAAGTTTCTATGCAGGTAAAGCAGAAATAGAATATCCAGAGCAAACCCCCTATGACCAACATTAAAATAATATTGTATGTTTTATGTATTTCAGTCATTTCATTTGACAAAAGTATTATCCAGCTGGGTAAAGATTTTATTGACATTAACCCCATCCATTATCTCACTAACAGTTTTTTCCACATATTTACTAGTTTCAGTGTGAAGAAATTAATTTTCAACTGTTGAATTTCCATACTGTCTGATTAAAGGATTTGTATCGATGTCACTTAGTATTCGCAAAACAGAAACAAGCCATTCAGTCATCAGGTCCATAAGAGCATTTTGCCCTTCCTCCTCCAGTAGCTTGTCCTGTTTTGCATAGCCTCTGTTGATTTTTCAAGTCAGGCTGCATTTCCAGGAGAAAATTCTACACCCTCACTTTGGAGAAACTGGTTTATGCAAAAGTTTTGAAGTGTGGAATAAGTTCATCAGCACCTGTTATACCATTTCCTTTGGTAACCTGACTCACTATATAAAGTATCAAACTATTTTAGAATCAAAATAACAGCCAGGGGAATTCAATCAGCGACTGTTCTATAAGTCATTGATGATCGCTGTAAGTAAAGTGAAGTTCTTCATGCTGCTAGGGACTTTTTCAGTTGTGCAAAATTAATGAAGAGTGGTTGCTCGAGTTTTGAACTCCAAACTGCGAGCAGTGCCATTAATTCAGGACAGATCACTGATTGATTTAATTGTTGAACTACTTTCAGCAACCATTTACTTGTGCATGTTAATGTCCTTAACAATATAGTGCCTGGGATGATTTAGAGTAATAAAAATGTACAGTACGGAAACAGACCCTTCAGTCCAACTCGTCCATGCTGACTAGATATCCTAAATAAATGTAGTTCCATTTGCCAGCATTTGGCCCATATCCCTGTAAACCCTTCCTATTCATATACCCATCCTCTGGCAGTGGAAGAGGCTGATACAATTTCAACATTTAAAAGGCATCTGGATGGATATATAAGTAGGAAGTGTTAATTTACTCCACAATTTTGCACAAGTATCACATATTTAATTTTACAGCTTATAGGGACACCTAAGATGTTAATTAACCCAATTTCTCACCTGATCTTTTGTGATAAGCTAGACATCCTGTTATCTTATGAACTGATCAAAGAAGTTAATTAAGGTTCCAGAATTATTTTGGCTCAATTTACCTCTGTCCTGATGTGTCATGTTGCAATAAAATTGCTGATGTTTCCTTCCACTTTCTGCATTAAGGGATGACATCAGACATGGCATTATGCACTTTCTCACATTTCTTTGTAGAGACACTATCTACTAAATAGAACCAGTGAGAGCACCTCCAATGAGTTTCAGAGCAAGTAAATTTAGCAAACTGGACTCTTTAAGCCAGGCGGTTAGTCTTGTGTACCATCCTGCTCCTCTATCCAGAATCAGGACCAGCAGTATGGTCGTGACTTGTACTAAACAGTCATGCAGTATTTTTTTTATTGCATTATGTGCCTCAGTGGCAAGGAATAACAAGAGTACTCATAATAATCAAGATTTTACTCTAATATGAAATAAATGCTTGTATTTGTATTGAATTGAATTAAATGATGTAATGTTTTATGGATCAGTGCAGTCAGTTATTCCACTTTTAAGAATGCAGATTAAACAGCATTGAAAAATGATAAAGTGAATTTAAGGAATTGGAGATTGTTTAAAAATGGATTGAAGGAATTCAATGCTCAAAACGTCATGGAAGACTTAAGTGATAGCAGATGAGCATCTTAAAATACTTTGACTAACACTTAAAAAGTAGTTCACCAGTAAGGTTTTGAATTTAATAGAGAAATGATTGGCTTATCTATGAATTAGAGGACACCTATGATGCTGGAATCATAGAAATGTCTTGTCAAGGAAACATTGGGCAGAGTTTGAAGTGCAGCATTGGAACCTGAATTGTTAGTGACTCAGGTCAAAATCAACAAGTTAATGACTATATGACTGGGATTGGTGGAATCAGGAGAGGTTCCATGGTGATAAGGGCAACAGGTAACAAGGCAGTCTCTGAGACAGAGAGTTAATGTTTCAAGTCCTGTGATCCTTCTTCAAAAGGATCTGTTTTTTTTCCATAGATCCTGCCAGGTGTCCTGAGTTGCTCCAGCAATTTGTTTTTATTTGTTTCAGATCTCCAGCTTCTGCAGTTCTTTGTCTTATTTTAGAGAATGGGAAGACCTTGGTAGATGACAGGGGTATGGTTAAACATTTTCTTTTGAACAATGAAAGGAGAGCTCACCATCTTGAAGTACTTACTTTAAATCTCTTTTGCTTTCAGGAGGGTTTAAAACTAGATTGGTGGGAACCTGAGGTACGGATCAGATGATGGAGTAGGTAGTGAATAGCCAGATACAGTGTGCAGAGAGTCTATGGGGGTATGGGGTAGGCACATGATGGTGCAAAGATGCAGCCAATGTGATGGGTTGAAGTGTGTCTATTTTAATTGAAGAAGTATCAGGAATAAGGGTGACGAATTCAGTTAATGAATCAGCACTTGGAACTATGATGTTGTAGCCATTATGGAGACTTGGATATCACAGGGGCTTGGATATCACAATGGTTGTTGGATGTTTCATGGTTTAAATGTTTCAAAGAGAATTGGAGGGAAGGTAAAGAAGTGGTGAAATAGCATTCCTAATCAAGGATAGTATCAAAGCTGCAGAATGAAAGATTATTGAGGAGGGTTTGTCTACAGAATCAGTACGGGTGGAAGTCAGAAACAGGAATGGAACAGTCACTTCATTGGGAGTTTTCTACAGGCCCCCCAATAGCAACAGAGACACAGAAGCGGATTGGGAGGCAGTTTTGGGAAATGTGTAGAAGTAACAGGGTTGTTATCATGGGTGACTATAACTTCCCTAATATTGATTAGAAACGACTTAGTTCAAGTATTTTGGATGGAGCAGTTTTTGTCAAGTGTGTCCAGGAAGGGTTCCTATTGCAATAAATAGATAGGTTGACTAGAGGGGAGGCCATATTGGATTTGGTGCTTGGCAACAAACCCGCTCAGATGTCAGATCTTTCAGTGGGAGAGCATTTTGGTGATAGTGATCACAACTCCTTGCCCTTTACTGTACGCATGGAAAGTATTTAATCGGATGAGGGGGAATTACAATGCTATTAGTCAGAAACTGGGGCACCTAAATTGGGAACAGATGTTCTCAGGGAAATGCACAACAGAAATATGGTGGTTGTTTAAGAAGCACCTGCTGATAGGCTTGTTCCACTGAGGCAAGGAAGGAATGGTAGGTTGAAAGAACCTTGGGTGACAAGGGAAGTAGAACATCTAGTCAAGAGGAAGAAGGAAGCTGACTTAAGGTTGAGAAGGCAAGGTTCAGACAGGGCTCTAGAAGGTTACAAGGTAGCCAGGAAGGAACTGAAGAATGGACTGAGGAGAGCTAGAATTGGAATTGGAATCCCTACAGTGTGGAAACAGGCCCTTCAGCCCAACAAATCCACACCGACCCTCCGAAGAGTAACCCACTTAGACCCATTCCCCCACCCTATATTTGCAGCTGGTGAATGCGCCTAACCTACGCAGCCCTATGGGCAACTTAGCATGGCCAAATGACCTAACTTGCACATCTTTGGACTGTGGGTGGAGACCGGAGCACCCGGAGGAAACCCACGCAGACACGGGGAGAATGTGCAAACTCCACACAGACAGTCGCCCGAGGCTGGAATCGAACTCGGGTCCCTGGCACTATGAGGCAGCAGTGCTAATCACTGAGCCACCGTGCTGCCCACGGGGGTTCAGTGAAGGGGGCATGAAAAAGCTTTAGTGGGTAGGATTAAGGAAAACCCGAAGGCATTCTACACTCATGTGAGGAACAAGAGGGTGGCCAGAGTGAGGGTAGGGCCAATCAGGGAGAGTAGAGGGAACTTGCACCTGAAGTTGGAGGAGCTTGGGGAGGTCCTTAATGATTACGTTCTGTCAGTATTCACTTCTGAGAGGGACCTTAACATTTCTGAAGACAGCGTGAAACAGACATATGCTGGAACAGGTTAATGTTAGGAAGGAGGATGTGCTAAACATTTTGAAATACATATGGATAGATAAATCCCCTGGGTCAGAGGGGATATACCCTAGGTTACTACAGGAAGCAAGAGAAGAAATTGCTGCACCTTTGGTGATGATCTTTGCATCCTCACTGTCCACTGGAGTAGTGTCAGATGATTGGAGTATGGTAAATATTATTCCCTTGTTCAAGAAAGGGAATAGGGATAATCCTGGGAATTACAGACCAGTCAATCTTATGTATGTGGTGGGCAAATTATTGGAGAGGATTCTGAGAGACAAAATTTATGATTACTTGAAAAACCATAGTTTGATTAGAAATACTCAGCATGGCTTTGTGAGGGGCAGGTCATGCCTCACAAACCTTATTGAATTCTTAGAGGATGTGACTAAACACATTGATAAAGGTACAGCAGTGGATGTTAGCAAGGCGTTTGATAAGGTTCCGCATGGTAGGCTCATTTAGAAAGTAAGGAGGCATTGGATACAGGGGAACCTGTCTGTCTGGATACAGATTTGGCTAGTCCATAGAAGACAGAGGGTGGTGGTAGATGGAAAGTATTCAACCTGGAGCTTGGTGACCAGTTGTGTTCTCCAGGGATTGATTCCGGAACCTCTGCTCTTTGTGAGTTTTATAAATGACTTGGATGAGGAAATGGAAGGGTGGGTTAGTAAGTTTTCCGATGACACGAAGGTTGGTGGAGTTGTGGATAGTGTGGAGGGCTATTGTTGGTTGCAATGAGACATTGACAGGATGCAGAACCGGTCTGATAAGTGGCAGATGGCGTTCAACCTGGAAAAGTGTGAAGTCATTCACTTTGGAAGATCAAATTTGAATGCAGAATGCAGGGTTAAAAGCAAAATTCTTGGCAGTTTGGAGGAACAGAGGGATCTTGAGGTCCATGTTCATAGATCCCTCAAAGTTGTTACCCGGTTGATAGGGGTGTTAAGAAGGTGTATGGTGTGTTGGCTTTCATTAGCAAGGGGATTGAGTTTAAGAGCTGCGAGGTTATGCTGCTGTTCTACATAGTCCTGTTTAGACCACATTTGGAATCTGGTTGCCTTATTATAGGAAAGATTTGGAAGCTTTAGAGAGGGTGCAGAAGAGATTTACAAGAATGAGGTCTGGACTGGAGGGCATGTCTTCTGAAGAAAGGTTGAGTGAGCTAGGGCTTTTCTCATTGGACCGAAGAAGGATGAGAGTTGACTTGATAGAGGTATATAAAATGTTTAGAGGTATAGATAAGAGTGGATAGTCAAAGACTTTTTCCTATGGTGTAAATGTCTATCACGAGGGGGCATAATTTTTAAGGTAGTT
Organism: Chiloscyllium plagiosum; assembly: GCF_004010195.1. NCBI lineage: Eukaryota > Metazoa > Chordata > Chondrichthyes > Orectolobiformes > Hemiscylliidae > Chiloscyllium > Chiloscyllium plagiosum. Next base: position 40,582,823 of record NC_057732.1, on the reverse strand, counting down.
GGAGGAAGGTTTATGGGAGACTTCAGAGGTAGCTTCTTTACTCAGAGATTGGTGGGTGCGTGGAATTGCACTACCAGCAGTAGTAGTAGAGTCAAATACATTAGGGATATTTAGCGACTCTTGGATAGGCACATGGAAGTTAGTACAACGAAGGGTATGTAGGTTAGTCTGGTCTTAAAGTAGGATAAAGGCCAGCACAACATCAAGGGCCAATGGGCCTGTACTGTGCTGTACTGTTCTTTGTTCACATGAAATGGATGAAGTGGGTGGGTGGAGATTAAACCAAGTTTTGCTGTATTGTAGTCACATATACCTAAGTACAGTGAAAAGCTTTGGTTTGCGAACAGTACAGGCAGATCATAGCAAACAAGGACATACAGATCATAGGGTGTTTAGACAGAATAAGGTATACAGGTTACAACTGCACAGGAAGTGCACAAAGCAAGATCAACATTGAAGGTCACATGCCTGCCTGGATTCCATTCCCAATTAACTGCATAATTCTGAAATTCATGGCATTGCATTCCATCAAGTTCCCATAAATTCACTACAGTATATTACTGATTCCTTAATGCTGCCTGACCTGTGATTTTCCAGCACTACTCTAATCTTGACTCTACAGTATATTATGATCTGATTTCATGATGTCCAATGTACAGAAGTAGCCAAGGAGAATGGGTAATAGATGTAATTCGTGAGGTGCTTTTTAGTGCAGGGCAATCTGCAGACTGGTAGCCCCTCTAGACAAGCGATGGGGAAGGAAAAGGGAGTTGTTTGCCAAGGCAAGATCACAATGGCTCTGATGCTATGTCCCTGAAGGAAAGCTAACTATTGTGCATAGGATGATGTACTAACATGTTTTAAAGGCCCTGGTCCATACGTACTGTCTTCATGCACCTGAATGTTTGGTTACAAGAAGCAGTCCTCTGGCATCACATGGGGTGGAGCTATTCATGACATATATGCTGGTTGGGAAAGAAGCCAGGGAAGGAAATCCTCAAAGTGAATGATGACTCTGTACTCAGTGGCTCAGTGGTTAGCACTGGTGCCTCATAGTGCCACAGACCTGGGTTCAATTCCACTCTTGGGTGACTGTCTTTGTAGGGTTTACACATTCTTCCTGTGTCAATGTGGGTTTCCTTCAGGTGCTCTGGTTTCCTTCCTCAATCTAAAAATGTGCAGGTTAGGCAGATTGGCCATGCTAAATTGCCCATAGTGTCCAGGAATGTGTAGGTTAGGCGGATTAGCCGTGGTTAATATGGGGTTATAGGCATAAGGTAGGGGGTTGGGTCTTGGATGCTGTTTGGACGGTCGGTGTGGACTCATTGGGCCGAATGGTCTCCCTTCCACACTGTATGGATTCTATGATTCCCAACTGTCTTCACAGATCTCCTGAAACTGATAACAAGGTAACACAGATGAGTGAATGATATGAGATAAGAATGTTCAAAAATTGATTGCAATAGACTGTTTACATGTAAAGGGACATCTGATAAGTGAGAGGCTTTCAAAAGTATGATAATGGGAGTTCAGAGTCATTTTGTTCCTGTTAAGTGAAAGGTAAGGCTGGTAGGATTAGAGAACAATGGATAAATAAAGATATTGAGGTTCAATCAAGAATAATATATTACATATAAATAACTCGGTTCAAATGAACCCTTTGAACCGTATAAAGAGTCTAGGGGGATTAAGAGGGAGACCAAGAAAAGCAAAGTTAGATATAAGATAACCTTACTTTCCAAGGCTAAGGATAATCCAAAGAGAATCTATAAGTACAGTAAGAGCAAGACAGCAACTAGAAAGTGAGTAGGATCCCTTAAAGGTCAAAGAGGTCGTCTGTATGTTGAACCTCAGGACATCAGAGAATTAAATGAATATTTTGTGTCAGTTTTTACTGTGGAGAAAAAAATGGACACTAGAGAACTCAGGGAAATAAACATTGCTGTTTTTTGAAACAGTTCACATTACAGAAGAGGAAGTGCTGAAGGTCTTAGAAATTATAAAGGTGGATAATCTCTAGGACTTGATCTAATGTATTCCAGGACTTTTTGGGAAGCGAGGGAGGAAATTGCCAGGCCCTTTGTAGAAGTATTTGTATCATGTATAAATGGCAAAAGACTGGAGAGTGGCTAATATTATGCCTTTGTTTAAGGGATGTAAAGAGAGGCCTACAAACTACAGAACTGAGTCTGACTTTGGCGGTGAACAAGTTGTTGGAACTGATTCTGAAGGATAGGATTTATATGCATTTGGAGAGGCAAGGAATGATTAGAGATAGTCAGCATAGTTATGTGCAAGGGAAATCATGTCTCACAAGCTTGATTTGAGTTTTTTGAGTAAGTAACCAAGAAGATTGGTAGACATTGTAAAACTGGACTTTAGTAAAGCCTTTGACAAGGTTCTGCATGGTACACTAATTAGTAAAGTTAGACGTGTGGGATTCAGGATGAGCTTGCCAATTGGATACAAATTGGCTTAATGGCAGGAGACAGAGAGTGATAGTGGAGGGTTGTTTTGCAGACTGGAGGCCTATGAACAGGCGGGTCCACTTTTGTTTGTCATTTATATAAATAATGTAGATGAGAATGTAGAAGGCGTGGTTAGTAAGTTTGCAGATAACACCAAGATTGGTGGTATAGTGGATAGTCATAGTCATAGAGGCATACAGCATGGAAACAGACCCTTTGGTCCAACTCATCCACGCGAACCACGTTTCCCAAATTAAACTAGTCAGACTTGCCTGCAGAAGGCTATCTAAGATTACAAAGAGGTCTTGATCAATTGGTTCAATTCTAAATTCTGAAGCTCTATGGGTGGCTGAAGTTTTTAATGTCCCTCATCAGATAGAGGGTTGGCTGCTGCAAGACAAAAGATGCCTCCTGTAGATCTCAGTGATAATACCAGTCAGGTAAACATCAACCGGGAAGGTATAATGCTGCACATATCTCCTTTGGAGCCATTATTGAGCAAGTGGTAAGATTCTGAGCATGAAACCTGGTTGTTTGGGTTGATCAGGCAATGCACTGAAATAGACACCAAAATGAGTATACTGAAAGTGGTGGAAATTACAGCAGGTCAAGCAGCATCCATTGAGAGAGAGCAAGCTAATGTTTTGAGTCTGGATGACTGTTCATCAGAGCTTCTTCAGAAAGAGTGTCCTGTATCAACATCATGGGCTCCTGCAAACAAAACCCAATAAAGAGAATATCGGGAGAGGAAGAGATGCATATCTGAGAGGCATCCTCCAATGAGGAAAGGGAAATCAATGATCGCATCACCATCAGGAAGTTGCTCGCAGACGGAAAGAGGCCAGGGCAATGGTCCTATAATACAGACAGATCGATGAAATGTAATTGCTAACCGATTCCAGGGCAATTGATCTGCCTTTCCATGTTTGCTTTTCTGTTATGACTTTAAGAAACCAGCTGGTTGCCAGGCAGTTGCTTTTTTTATGGGACAAAGATAATGAATTGAAAATTGTTTCATTTTGTGCTATTCTTTTTAACAGAGGGAACTTCTTAAATTTCATTGTGCTAGTACTGTGATCACTTAGAATCATCAAACTATGCAGACAAGCTTTTGTGCTCATTGCACCAAACTGAACCTACACTGCTGTGCATACGCTTGCAACCACCTTCTCCTGGCCAGAAGCATGATTCGGGCACGCAGACCCTTGATTACATTTTTCTACCATCTGGCTGATGTGACTCATAAGTTTGTTCCGTCATTATCCCTACAGTCCTGAAGAATATTTGGCTCCTTAATTGTACTGCTGCAATTGCTCAGCATCTTCAGTGATTGTGCTTCTGTCATTGTCAATGGGACAAATACAAACACTTCTTTCCCACCATCACACTCCCTGAGTCAAGGAAATCCTTCCTACCTCAGTAATGCATGTCGTACCTTTTATTCTGAGAATATTTTTTTGCATGCTATGCAGATCCAGCCTGGCGAATAATCTCTCCTTCTTATACCCTGAAGAGCTCAGCAACATTTCTTCATTACTTACATACACTCTATGGTAACCACAATGTCTCCATCCCAAGCCCAGTTTCCTCATACTATTCTTACTGGAAAACATCTGTGGCTATGAGAACCATCTCATGAATGTCAAATGTAATCCCCATTGCTCGGTCTATGCTTTGCTGGGTCATGAGCACATTAAGTACATATATTGCTGATAACATTAGAAGACCAACTGAAGACCAACATTGTCTTCTGATGGGAAAAACACTATATTTATTTTACTTCAGACAATTACGTCAGCTTCTTGCTTTAGGCAAAAGTGAGGACTGCTGATGCTGGAAACCAGAGTTTAGATCAGAGTGGTGCTGGAAAAGCACAGCAGGTCAGGCAGCAACCGAGGAGCAGGAAAATCGACATTTCGGGCAAAAACCCTTCTTCTTGCTTTGTCTACCATAATATCTATGTGCAATCCATACATCCACAGCTGAAGAGTAGGGAATGTTTTGACTGCTTTAATTACAGGTGTCCACTGGAATCTTGGGACTGAGAAGCCTATAGCACTCGTGAGAGTATGGGCTGGAAAGGTGCTGGCCCACCTCCTTGATTCTGCCAGGCAATGAACTCAGTGGCAGAGGAGAGATAAAGAGGCAAGGTACCTCTGAAATGTTCTGAGATAAAGCTCCTGGGTGCATGGTTTGCATTCTCTCTCCTCCCTAAGGGTACTTATTAGCATAAAGTAGTCTTTTTAAATGAAGGGAATCTGAGTGAGGGTGGGTGCCTTCCTCCTCCCCATCACCCTCTCCATGGAACCATCTGTAATACAAGAAGGTTTGAAAGGGACAGCAAGTGACATTGTGATATGTAAGAAAAATAATTACTGTTTAAAATACAGAAGCTTCAACAACTTTACTAATTAAATCAGACTTATTAGAGGGACCAACTTTAAGTCTAACCTTGCAAAAGCAGCCAAGCACTTGCATGCTGGAACCACAACAAGAAACAGAAATTAAGATAGCCTCCTCCATATTTCATTCTAACGAGAGCCTCTGATTTTCGCTTGTCCTGATGTTCGCTTGTCCGTCCCTGCATGTTGCTTATGGCCTAGTGCAGAGGCAGATAATTTGCATGTGGCACAGCAGCTACCTGTCATCCAGCAGTTTATCAAGTCTCAGAGACCTCTTCCTCTGGCTATGAACTCAGGTCAGTGATGTGCTGACTACACTGTGACCCATACTAGCCTACTTTAGGTGATGGACCCACCAAGGTAAATATCTGTGTTGATGGAGGGTGCAGATGAATGCCATGCCAGTGCATCCTCTGAGATTTCAAATATATCTTCCTCAGGTGGTGGGGCTAATATTAGGAAGTTGTGGCTTTTGTCCTTTTCTCATGCCACTAGTACCTTCAGTAAAAAAGAAAAAAAATGATTTGCTGAACATGTACATCCTTTTTACAGATAAATATCTGACACTATCTGCTGATTTGAGAACTTCCCGAGAACAACAGGCTTCCCTACTAGTCTCTTGTGACATTCTTATCTCCTCATCAGTGCAGGAATGGTCAGAATCCTCCCTTGCCCATTGTACGGGCTGATGATTTATGTATCAGTTATCTCTCTACTGCTCTGGGCTTACTTCCCTTTTTTTTATTTCAAAAATATACTTTATCCATAAAATTATTTGGATCTCTATACAATTGGTCATGCCATTCTTGTGCACACATTGCTTTACATCCAGACATTGAAATTTATTTTTCATATATACAAGTCTGTACATTTACTATCCAGCTCTTCTGCTGAGGCGTCAGCGGATCCCAAATGACTGGGTGGGCCCCCTGTTCTTCTTTGGCAGGCAGATGTTACACAGTGGTCTTTCCCCACTGCGCCTTGGCGGCAGCTGCCCCAAGCTTCAACGTGTCTCTCAACACGTAGTCCTGAACCTTGGAATGTGCCAGTCTGCAACACTCAGTCGGGGTCAATTCCTTCAGCTGGAAGATCAACAGGTTTCGGACTGCCCAAAGAGCGTCTTTCGCCGAGTTGATGATCCTCCAGGCACAGTTGATGTTGGTGTGCGTCCCGGGGAACAGACCGTAGAGCACGGAGTCCCGCGCCACGGCGCTGCTCGGGACGAACCTCGACAAACACCACTGCATTCCTCTCCTGACTTCTTCTGCATAGGCACATTCCAGAAGGAGGTGTGTGACAGTCTCGTTTCCCCCCCGCCCCCCACAGCGGCTTTGAGGGCAGCATGCGGTGCGGTAGAGAGTCCGGGCGTGCATAAAGGATCGCACAGGCAGAGCCCTTCTCAACACCAGCCAAGCCATGTCTTGGTGCTTATTGAAATGTCTGCGCTTACTTTCCTCTTGTAACTGATCCTGTCCTGCAGATAGAAAGGAGACTGATTACAATCAGTGCATGAGTACTTTATGTGCACACGATCCATGGCAGCTCTTAAGCCCCTATCAGTAAGTGATTAGGAAATGTACTGCCCATGAACGGTTGGAAAACCGATTGTATGAGGTGTCTATCAAGCATTCAGTTCACTTCATCCATGTGGTGTTGACGTTTGCGGGTGGTCATTCTATAAGATACATGTGTACAGTGACAGAGGTAGACTGAATGATGCACTAAAGAGTTTCAGTTTACAGTGAGTAGATAATTTTACTTATCTTTATGGAATTCAGGAGATTGTTCATCCTCTGCCAGCACCAAATATGGCTTGTTTTGTGCAGGTCACAAGTGTTGACCTGCATGCAACCTTATTCCAAGTCTCGAGGTCTGGGAGGGCTTCTTTCATTGGGGATGATGATCTTCCTTCTTTCAGGGACATCCTGCACTTCTTGCAAAGCATTAACAAACTGTATGGCCTGTTTTTGTCTGTGTGAGACATATCCGGGGTGGTGGGGTCAACCAACTCTGTGAAGCTACAGGCTTCTATGGAGTGAAGGTGAGTACCCAGATGGCATCTGATCCTTTGTTCCTGGACAATCCCAGTGACAGTGAGAATTTCTGGTCACCCACTTACCTAAGATTCACCATTAATGTGCACAATAATATGCATGCATAAGTAATCAGCTGAAAACCATGTGAAAGCTCAAGTCTGAAAAATAGTGACAATTTCTAATGTGCCTGATACCATTACAGGAATCCTGAATGAAATAACTCCTAAATTGTAAAATATATAAATAGAATGAACTCGAAAAGAGTCTTTTAAGTTTGTTAGTTTTTGTTTGAGAGTGTTGGTGGGTTTGTGTGCTACTAGGATTCCGAGGGGTCTTAGTAGTCTGGCTGTCATTTCTGAGACTTCTTTGATGTATGGTAAGGTGGTTAGGGTTTTCTGATTGGCTCTCTGCTAATTAACACTGCACACAGGTATTAATACAGTGGGTCAGCTTCTTAGTTAAACAGCGAGGTCCTGAGAGAGACAAGGCAGACGATTGTATGTTGTTCACACCTGCATGGTCAGTAAAATGGTACCCTGCCCGTCCCATTGCAAACTCAGCTTCAGCTCTGACCATATTTCCTGAAACCCAGCATGGGGAGGAAACACTGTCTCTTTGCTGTAGAAAAAGATCTCCCTGCGACAACTCCACTGCTTTTAGTTTCTCTCACTTGATTGGCTTTCTGATCCTTCTGGTCTCTTGGTCAAGTCACTCTTACTAAAGCTGAGGCTCCTGCTAAATGGTAGAATTGGTTTCGGGCATCATTAAATAGAAGAATTAATACAGGTGTATGAGTAAATGGGAGATTTGGTGGGAATCAATAAATGAGAGATTCGGTGCACAGTGCCATTACATTAGAAAATTGGTGGGAGTGACAATATATGAGAGAATTGGATCACAGCTTGTCTAAAAGGGAATCAATAAAAAGAAGTGTTGCAAGCAACAGTTAACTGGAGATTCAGTTCAGTGCACCACTAAATGAAAAAAAATGCAGCTCGTCAATAATTGGAGAATTAGTGCAGGTGCCATTAAATTCGAAGTGGGAGGCCTGGGGATGGATAACAGTCAATGGGAGAATTGGTGCAGTTCCAGGATTTGTGCAGGATTGGGAAATGGGAGAAATACAAATAAATAGAGTCATACGATCAGAGAGATTTACAACACAGAAACAGATCCTTCGGTCTAACGGGTCCATGCCTCAATTTATGAATTCTGGCAGCACTCCACTAAATTGGAGAATCATTGCCTAATGGGAGAATTGGGGAAGGGCTTATCGACATGTGAGAATTGCACCAGGGCATCAGTTAATGGGAGAATTAGTGCAGTGTAATACTAAATGGGAGAATTCGGGCAGGAAAATACTTGATGCGATATTTAGAGTAGGGCACCCCTAAATTGTTCGAGGGCCTCAGTCATATGAGGATTCGTGTAAGGCAACACTGTGAGGAGAACTGTTCTGGACTTCAGTAAATGGAGAAAATGGTACTTTGCAACACTGGACTGAAGAATTGGTGTGGGGAATCAGTAAATGAGATACCTGGGAGGACAAGGGCAGTGAATCAGTAAATTGGACAAATGTTGCAAAGGATTAGTGGGAGAGATTCAATACAATGCACCACAAAATGGGAGACTTTGTGCAGTTCACCACTAAAGGGAGATTATGAGTAGCATTTGGATATTTGGAGCTAAATTAGAGAATTGATGCATGCAACAGTAAATGGGAGAATTAGAGTAGCGCATCCTTAACTGGTAGAATTGGGCTCGGGCATCAGTAAATGGAAGAATTAGTACAGGGATATGACTAAATGGGAGATTTGGTGGAAACAATAAATGGGAGATCTGGTGCACAGTGCCGTTCATTAGAAAATTGCTGGGAGTGTCAATATATTGGAAAATTGGCAGAGCATGTTACTGAATAGGGGCCAGGGAAACAATAAAAAGAAGAAATGTTGCAAGCATCGGTAAATTGGAGAGTCAGTTCAGTGCATCACTAAATGCAAACAATTCAGCAGGTCACCTGTACGTGGAGGAGGTGTTTCAGGGAACAACTAAATGTAAGGAACTGATGTAGGACAACATTAATTGAAGAATTCATGCAGGTTCCATTAAATTCTAAGTGGGAGGACTGGGCAGGATAACACTCAATGGGAGAGTTGGTGAGATTCCCGACTTAGTGCAAGATTGGTAAATGGGAGAATTGGTGCAGAGGAGCGGAACACTAATTACAGCCTGACAGATGTACAGCACGGAAACAAACCCTTCAGTCCAACTTATCCACGCCTCAATTTATGATTTTTGGCAGCGCTCCACTATATTGGAGAATCATTGCAAGAAACTACTAAATGGAAAAATTGGGAAAGGGGTTATCGAAATGTGAGAATTTGCAACTGTGCATCAGATAATGGGTGAATGAATGCAGTTCAGCATGAAATGGGAGAATTGCAGCAGAGCAATACTGTTTCGGAGATCTAGGTTAGGGTATCCCTAAATTGGGTGAGGGCATCAATCAGTATGAGGATTGGTGTAAGGAAACACTGAGTGGAGAACCTTTTCAGGACGTCAGTAATTGTGGGAAATGGTGCGAAGCAACACTGACTTGGAGAATTGTTGTGAGGTATCAGTAAATGAAAGACCTGGTGCCGGGTGCTGATAACGTAAAGAATTGGAGCAAATGGGAGAACACGGGCAGTGAATCACTAAATAGGACAAATGTTGCAAAGGATTAGTGGTGGAGATTCAATACAGTGCACCACGAAATAGGGGAGTTGGTGCTGTTCACCACTAAAGGGAAGATATGTGTAGGATCGGTAAATTGGAGATATGATGCAGGGATCGCAAGATTAGAGAATTCTGGGAGCGGACTATGAAATGGGAGAATCATTCCAGGGATATACTGAATGGAAGAACTGGTGCACAGTGGAGCTAAATTAGAGAATGGGTGCATGGCAACAGGAAATGGGAGAATTAGAGTAGGGCACCCTTAAATGGTAGAATCGGGCTTAGGCATCAGTAAATGGAAGAATTAGCACAGGGATATGAGTCAATAGGATATTTGGTGGGAACAATAAATGGGAGATTCGGTGTACAGTGCCATTACATTGGACAACAGGTGTGAATGTACATATATTATAATATTGCAGCAGAGCATGTCTAAATTGGGGAATAGGGACAGGGAATCAATAAAAACAAATGTTGCAAGCATCGGTAAATTGGAGACTTGGTTCAGTTCACCACTAAATGAAAAGACTTCAGCAGGGCACCCGTACGTTGAAGATGTGTATCAGGGAACAGTTAAATGGAAGGAATTGATGCAGGGCATCAATAATTGGAGAACTCATGCAGTGCCTTTAAATTGGGCAGGATAATACTCAATGGGAGAATTGGTGTTCTTTCAGGATTTGTGCAGGATTGGAAAATGGTAGACATGGTGGAGAGCAGCGGAGACATAAATAGAGTCATACAATCATAGAGATGTGCAACATGGAAACGGACATTTCAGTCCAACTTGTGTATGATTTAATTATAGAATTCTGGCAGCGCTCCACGAAATTGGAGAATCATTCCAAGGAACTACTAAATGGAAGAATTGGGCAAGGGCTTATCGAAATTTTTTGGAACGGGGCATCCGATAATGGCAAATTGGCGCAGTTAGCATCAAATGGGAGAATTTCAGTTCAGCAGGAAATGGGAGAATTGGTGCAGGACAATACTTGATGTGGGAATGGGAGTAGGGCACCCCTAAATTGGGCGAGGGCATCAGTCAAAATAAGGATTCGTGCTAAGCAACACGAAATTGGAGAATTGGTGCAGGCCATCAGTAAATGAGTGACCTGGCGCACAATGGAGTTAAATTAGAGAATTGACGCATGCAACTGTAAATAAGAGAATTAGAGTAGCGCATCCTTAACTGGTAGAATTGTGCTCGGGCATCAGTAAATGGACGAATTAGTACAGGGATATGACTAAATGGGAGATTTGGTGGAAACAATAAATGGGAGATCTGCTGGACAGTGCCGGTTACATTAGATTATTGGTGTGAGTGTCAATATATTTGAAAATTGGAGCAGAGCATGTCTACATTGGAGAATAGGGACGAGGGAATCAAGAAAAAAATGAAATGTTGCAAGCATCAGTAAATTGGAGATTCAGTTCAGTGCATCACTAAAAGGGGAAAAAATCAGCAGGGCATCTATACGTTGAAGATGTGTATCAGGGAACAAATAAATGTAAGGAATTGATGCGGGGCAATAATAATTGGAGAATTCGTGCAGGTGCCATTAAATTCTAAGTGGGAGGACTGGGACAGGATGACCTCAATGGGTGAGTTCGTGAATTTCCCGAATTAGTGCAGGATTGGTAAATGGGAGAATTGGTGCAGGGAAGCGGAGCATTAATTACAGCCTTAGAGATGTACAGCACGGAAACAGACCCTTCAGTCCAACTTGCCCACGCCTAAACTTAAGGATTCTGGCAGCTCTCCACTAAATTGCAGAATCATTACAAGGAACTACCGAATGGAAAAAAAATGGGAAAGAACTTATTGAATTCTAAGGGCATCAGATAATGGGTGAATTAGTGCAGTTCAGCATTAAATGTGTGAGTTATGCGAAGTCGCACTAAATGGTAGAATTGGGGCAGGACAATACGTTTTGGGAGATTTAGAGTAGGACACCCCTAAATTGGGCGACGGCATCAGTCAATATGAGGATTGGTGTAAGGCAACACTGAGTGGAGAACTTGTTCAGGACATCAGTAATTGGGGGAAATGGTGCGAAGCAACACTGAATTGGAGAAATGGTGCGGGTCATCAGTAAATGAGAGACCTGGTGCAGGGTGCTGATAACTTAAAGAATTGGAGCAAATGGGAGAACACGGGCAGTGAATCAGTAAATAGGACAAATGTTGCAAAGGACTGGTTGTAGAGATTCAATGCAGTGTATCACGAAAAGGGGAAGTTGGTGCAGTTCACCACTAAAGGGGAGATATGTGTAGGATCGGTAAATTGGAGATATGATGCAGGGGTCAGAAGATTAGAGAATTCTGTCAGGGGACTACTAAATGGGAGAATTGTTGCAGAAAAATGCTGAATGGAAGACCTGGTGCACAGTGGAGCCAAATTAGAGAATAGGTGCAACAATTCACACATTTCGTGGTACACTGTCTTGAATCTGGACCACTAATCCTTTGCAACGTTTGTCCAATTTACTGATTCACTGCCCGGAGTCTCCCATTTGCTCCAATTCTCGAAGTTATCAGCACCCTGCACCAGGGCTTTCATTTACTGATACCCCACATCAATTCTCCAATTCAGTGTTGCTTAGCACCATTTCGCCCAATTACTGATGTCCTGAACAAGTTCTCCACGCAGTGGTGCCTTATATCAATCCCCATACTGACTGATGTCCTCGCCAAATTTAGGGGTGCCATAATCGAAATCTCTCACAAGGTATTGTCCTGCCCCAATTCTCCCATTTAGTGCAACACAGCATAGCTCACCCATTTACTGCTGAACTGCATTAATTCACCCATTATCTGATGCGCTGTTGCAAATTCTCACATTTCGATAAGCCTTTTCTGAAGTTTCCCATTTAGTTAGTTCTTGCAATGATTCTCCAATTTAGTGGAGAGCTGACAGAATTCTTAAATTTAGGCGTGGACAAGTTGGACTGAAGGGGCTGTTTCCGTGCTGTACATCTCTCAGGCTGTAATTAGTGCTCCGCTTCCCTGCACCAATTCTCCCATTTACCAATCCTGCACTAATTCAGGAATTTCACCAACTCACCCATTGAGGTCATCCTGCCCCAGTCCTCCCACTTAGAATTTAATTGCACCTGCATAAATTCTCCAATTATTGTTGCCCTGCATCAATTCCTTCCAGTCGTTCCCTGATACACACCTTCCACGTACGGATGCCTGCTGATTTTTTTTTTCATTTGGTGCTGCACTGAACTGAATCTCCAATTTACCAATGCTTGCAACATTTTTTATTATTGATTTCCTGGTCCCTATTCCCCAATGTAGACATGTTCTGATCTAATTTTCTAATATATTAACAGTCCCACCAATTTTCTAATGTAATGGCACTGTGCACCAGATTGTTTCCACCAAATCTCCCATTTACTCATACCCCTGTACTAATTCTTCCATTTACTGATGCCAGAACCTGATTCTACCATTTAAGGGTGCTCTACTCTAATTCCTCGTGCCATGGACGCATTCTCGAATTTAGCCCCACTGTACACCAATTATTTCATTCAGTATTTCTCTTCCATTTATTCATCTTGGCGATCACTGCATCAAATCTCCTAAATTCCCGATGCACACATGTTCTCCATTTCGTGGTGAACTGCACAGTCTCCCATTTTGTGGTGCATTGTATTGAATCTCCACCACTAATGCTTTGCAACATTTGTCCTATTTACTGATTCACTGCTCGTGTCTTCCCATTTGCTCCAATTCTCGAGGTTATCAGCACCCTGCACCAGGTGCTGATGCCTCGCATCAATTCTTCAATTCAATGTTGCTGAGCACTACTTTCCCCCAATTACTGAAGTCCTGAACCAGTTCTTCTCATAGTGTTGCCTTACAGCAAGCCTCATATTGACTGATGCCCTCGCCCAATTTAGGGGTGCCCTATTCTAAATCTCCCATCAAGAATTGTCGTGCCCGAATTCTCCAATTTAGTGTTACACTGTATCAAATCTCCCATAACTGATGCACTGTTAAATTTCTCGCATTTCAATAAGCTCTTGCCCAATTCTCCCATTAGGTCGTTCCTTGTAATGATTCTCCAATTTAGTGGGGCGCTGCCAGAATTCTTAAATTGAGGCATGGACAAGTTAGACCGAAGGATCTGTTTCTGTGTTGTAAATCTCTATGATTGTATGACTATTTATTTGTATTTCTCCCATTTCCCAATCCTGCACAAATCCTGGAACTGCACCAATTCTCCCGTTGACTGTTATCCTACCCCAGTTCTCCCACTTCGAATTTAATGGCACCTGCACTAATTCTCCATTTATTGACGAGCTGCATTTTTTCTTTCATTTAGTGGTGCACTACACTGAATCGCCAATTAACTGATGCTTGCAACACTTCGTCTTTTTATTGATTCCCTTCCCCTATTCCTGAAGTTAGACATGCTCTGCTCCAATCCTCTCATAGATTGGCACTCCCACCAATTTTCTAATGTAATGGCACTGTGCACCGAATCTCCCATTTATTGATTCCCACCAAATCTCCCATTTACTCATACCACTGTAGGAATTCTTCCATTTACTGATGCCCGAACCCAATTCTACCATTTAGCAGGAGCCTCAGCTTGAATAAGTGTGACTTGACCACGAAACCAGAAGGAAAAGAAAGCCAATTTAGTGAGAGAAGCTATGGAGTAATGGAGTAGTCAGAGGGAGATCACAGGAAGTGACAGCTTTTCCAACAGCAAAGAACCTAAGACCAGGAGGCAGTGTTTCCTCTCCATGCTGGGTTTCAGGAAATATGGTCAGAGCCGAAGCTGGTTTTGCAATGGGACGGGCAGGATACCATTTTACTGACCATGTAAGTGTGAACAACATACAAGGGTCTGCCTCGTCACTCTCAGGAACTCACTGTTTAACTAAGAAGCTGACCCATTGGACTAATATCTGTGTGCAGTGTTAATTAGTGCAAGGGCCAATCAGATCAGGGAGATCCCTTGGTGCCTTGCAGACTGCTGTGGGAGAAATGGGTTCTGGTTCCCTTCTCACAGATGCTGCCTGACCTGCTGAGGTTAGATTTCAGAACCCCAGGAACAGCAGGGGGTTCCCTTTATGCATTTTCTTTCTCCTTACTCAATGGGTCATTTCTGATGTTCAAGATCCCACATGTTTTCTATTTCCCCCTTCAGCAGATCTTGTCACAGTAAAAGACCTGCGCACATGAACGCCAAGGCAACTCTATCCATGTTCACATTTCAAACTCTGTAGTTCGGTCGAGTTTGTTTCTTTTTAACTTTTTATGCCAAACTTCATCACAGCGGGCTTCAGTCTGTTCATTTCCCTCCACAACCTTCTGCTATTTCCGGGTGACATTATTATTCGCCTGTCTGTGCAAACAATCCTGTTGGCTGGTATCATCCACAGTATCTTCTCCAAATCCAAGTTAGAGGTCAAAGTAAATATTGATTGTCTTTTCTTTCTCGATAATAAATGACCATCTGTATCATTCGCATATAGAGAACAACATGATTAAAACATTATTCCTTTCAGTAAAAAAAGCAAATTGGATTTTAATTCTGCTGTTTGCAAGTTACAGTAATTTATGATCACTCAGCATTTTTCCGTCTGAGCACATTAATTATCTATGGTGAGCTTGAGACATTTATTACAATAGCTTCAGTTTTTATCCAGCCTCTTATGCAATAATTTGTTAACCAGATTGGAGGGCCTTACCTTCATTAATCTTTGATTTTATTCCATGACATTTGTTGAATTCTAACTCCACACTGACTCTCCTTATACAGAGCCACCCTCTCCAGTTGGGTTTGTGTTGCTCTGCTCCAGGTATATTCCAAGTTAAAACAGCGCCGGTGGGAAACTGACCCGCCTGTTGTCATCAGGAATAGATTCTTGTTGTACTTTTGATACTAGTGTCATATTGTCAAACTTGTATGTTGGGGCAGTAGGTTACCCTTTGGGTAGAGAATTGGCTCGAAGGTAGAAGACAGACGGTGGTGGGGGAGGGTTGCTTTTCAGACTGGAGGCCTGTGACCAGCGGTGCGCCACAAGGATCGGTGCTGGGGTCGACTGTTGTTTTGTCATTTATATAAATGATTTGGATGTGACCATAGGACGAATGGTTAGTAAGTTTGCAGATGACAGTGAAATTGGAGGTGTGGAGGATAGTGAAGATGGTTACCTCAGACTACAACGGGATCTTGATCAGATGGGCCAATGGGCTGAGGAGTGGCAGGTGGAGATTAATTTCGATAAATTTGAGGTGCTGCATTTTGGAAAAGCAAAATAGAGCAGGATGTATTCACTTAATGGCAAGGCACTAGGGTTGTTGCTGAACAAATAGACCTGATGTACTGCTTCATAGATCGTTGAAGGTGGACTAACATTTCGATAGGATAGTGAAGAAGGCGTTTGTCATTTTTGTCTATATTGCTCAGTTAATTGCGTAAAGGTGTTGGAAGGTCATGTTGCGGTATTGGTTCAGCAACTATTGGTATATAGTGTGCAATTCAGGACTCCCTCCTATAAGAAGGGTGTTGTGACACTTTAGAGGGGTCAAAAAAGATTTACAAGGATGTTTCCAAGGTTGGAGGGTTTGTGCTGGACGGTAAGACTGTATTGGTTGAGGTTATTATCCCTGGAGCGTCGGTGGCTGAGGGGTAACCTCATAGAGGTTCACAAAATCATGAAGGGCCCCAATAGGGTAAAAAATAGGGTAAAATAGGGTTATTTCCTTGTGGTGGGGGAGTACAGAAGCAGATGGCATATGTTAAAGTTGAGAGGGGAAACATAAAATGGACCTAGGGGGGAACATATTTCACACAAACGGCACTGTGTGCATGAGCTACCAGAGGAGGCAGTGGAGGCTGGTACAGTTACAACATATAAAAGGTATCTGGGTGGGTGTAGGAATTAAAAAGCGTTCAGAGAAACATGGGCCAAATGCTGACAAATAGGATGAGATTGACATCGGATATCAGTTCGGCATGGATGTGTTGGACTGAATGATTAGTTTCTGAGATAATATTGCTCTGAGTGGGTTGAGCTCCGGATTGTAGATTTATGAAGCAGAAAATAAAGTATGGTACAGAGTTAGACCGAGAAATCCTGCTGACCTCAGCAGCTTTATCCTGTTTCCCTGATCCACCTCCTTCAGTCAATGCATTTTTCAGATCCTCATTCAGAATTCCTGGAGCTCTGTAACTGGCCTGGAACAATATGTGGAAAGTCCGATTGCAGTCCACACGAGGTACCTTTCCCACTGCCCTGCTCCCACGGCCTGCAATGCTGCAGACTGAGCAGACAACCCGAAGCACAAGAATGAGCTCCTTCCGGCCCACGGCCCTCCTTCTCACTGAATGAAGACAATCACCAGAAGCAGAATCCAGCTCTTGTTTAAGCCTTGAATACCTGAGTCTGTCTCACTGAGTGAAGATTGGACTCAGAAACAGAAACGAAATAAACTTCCCATCTGCATTGTGTCACTCTTTAAGATCTCTGTGTGTCTGAGTTCAGGCCCTTTGATTGGAGACTGCGGATAATGGGTCCCAAGTGAAATGGAAAGAATGGTGGAGGAGCTCACTGAGGGACATCTCTCAAAGCGAGAATCAGAAAGATGCTATTCCACATTGGAAGTGTTTAAGGTGAATTAATGGTTAAGAAAAGAGTTATACGGATGTTTGTAAAACTTAGGAACTCTGACTGTTTGAAGGCTGGAGTTTATTTTATCCTTGTACAGATTTGACACATTAATCCTCCCTCCCCAACACTACAGAAGCTATTGGAACTGTTCAGTGTTTCCAGCGGCTTCTGTAATTATTTCAGGTTTCTGACGGTAGCAGTCTCTCACTTTTCAAATAAAACAAACCCATCCTTGTGCTGCAACCAATATTTCAATAAGAAATGGGAAGCAGCAGAGGGTAAAGCTTCCGAGATGCCGAGCAATGCTGCCCGGTTTCACACTGCAATTCACAGGAACCATCGCCAGGAAAAGCAAGGAGCAATGTGACAGATCCAGTTTTATCCCAGTGCCCTTCCGTTAAAAGAGTGTTTAGAAACCACAACACTGCGATGGCTGGGAATTGAACGCGGATCAACTGCTTGGAAAGCAGCTATGCTTACCACTATCCCACCATCACCCTGCCAGGCACTCCCTCCCCATTCCCAGACGAACCTAACAAGGCCATGATCATCACCAACTGGATTGGGGCTGAAATCCAAACAGGAAATTGCAGGGGAACCTCAGCAGGTCTGACCGCACCAGAATTTAGGCGACAAGGTGTCTCAGTGGTTAGCACCACTGTCCCAAGTTCATTCCAGCCTCGGGCTACTGTCTCTGTGGAGTTTGCACATTCTCCCCATGTTTGTGTGGGTTTTTTCCGGGTGCTCCGACTTCCTTCCACAGTCCAAAAATGTGCAGGTTAGGTGAATTGGCCTTGCTAAATTGTCCATAGCGATTAGTCAGAGGGAAATGGGCCTGGCTGGGTTACTCTTCAGAGGGTCGGTGTGGACTGGTTGGGCTAAAGGGCCTGCTTCCACACTTTAGGGAATCTAATCTAATCTAATCAGAAGCCTTCAGTTCTGAACCAAATCCAATGGGATTGGGGTTTGCTTCATTAAACATCTAAGAGCTCAGGAAATTTGAGCAGGAGGAGACTATACAGCCTGTTTAAACTGTTCAGTTTGTTCTGTCAGTCAATACAATCAGAGCTGGTTTGAGATTTCAAATCAGGTTTCCTGTCGACTCCCCATATCCCGTGACTCCCTGAGACCCCAGCAATCTGTCTATTCGAATCTGAAATATACTCAGTGAGGGAGCATCCACAATCATCAGGGAGAGAGAATATTAAAGGCTCAGAGGCCTTAGAATGAAGCGCTGTCTCCTCATCCCAGTCCCAAATAACCTGCCCCTTACCCTGAGAGGGTGTCAATCAAACCCGAATGAACTGCGGATGCTGTAACATTAACGCTGATTTCTCTGCACAGATGGTGCCTGACCTGCTAAGCTTTTCCAGCAACTCCTGAGACTGTGTTATCGTGTTTCAGATTCACAGACCCACAGGATTAATTTCTCAGCATCTACCCTCTCAAGCCTCTTCACAATCTGATACATTCAAATGAAATCGCCTTTCAATTTTCTACAATATAGATCCAATTTATTCAGAAGCTCAGCCTGGAGCACACTGGTCCCAAATACTGAGCTTTATTTTGTAATTCTTTAATGTGTTTGGGTCATTGTCGCTGGGTCACCACGGATTGCTCAGATATGATTGCTCTGGTGAAGGTGACGGTGAGTTATTACCTTGAACGGCTGCCATTTCTTTGGTGTAGATAAACCCACAATGATGTAAGGGAGGGAGTTCCCGGGTTTCCAACCAATGGTACTTGTGGAACTGACATGTATTTCCAAACCAGGGTGGGGAGTGTCTTGATGCGGAATTGTCAACTGGTGGTGTTCCTATGTATCTGCTGTGTTCAGTGTTCCACATGATAGTGTCATGGGTCTGGACGCTGCTCTGGAAGGAACATTGGGGAATCTCTCCAGTGCATCTTGACTCAGCTGAACTATCCCAGTCAGGTACATGAGCACTAATCCTGTAATCCAGTTGATCTACATCACAAGGACTCCTTCCATTGGTCAACACCTTCCTTTGGAGGGCATCTGTCAAGATCATCATACACGTTTTTCCCTGAATAAATCCATGCTCACTGGCCTGTGGTTAATCAATCCATCTTCAAATGATGATTGATATGGTCCCCCAGAACGATTAAACCTCCTTTCCCCTGCTCTGAGAATGTAATAGTTGGGGGACCTACCTTGCACTACTATTGTGGCCATGTTTGGGAAACCTCAGAGAGTCCAATCTCATTCATTCCATCTCGGCGTTTTCCCCCGTTTAAGATTGCTTTCAAAGTGCAACAGTGCGATGGCAGGGGTTCGAGCCCGGGTTAACTGCTGGGAAGGAGACATGTCCAACCCATTCCTCGTAATTGGCAAGCTATTCCCGAGGCCGTGATCAGGACCAAATGGATTGGGACTGAAATACAAACAGAAACTGCTGGGGGAGCTCAGCAGATCTGACAGCATCAGCATCAGATCACTTCAGTTCTGAAGGATAATCCCTGGAATCTAGAGGTTCACTCGGATTTCTCCCACAAATGAGGCCACTCCTACTAAATCCCACCAGTAATTTCTGTGTTATCTGTCAACTCTCCAGGATCTGCAGTTCCTTGTTTGAAATACAGTAGATGAAGAAGTGGAAGGGGATGTTGGGGAACCGAAGGGGATATTGGGTCATGTGAAGGTCTACCTCATTCATTGGGTCAGATGTCAAGGAGCCTCTTAAACCGGAGAGGGATCGGGAGAATTGGAGCCGTTTAGAGAGAGAGTACAGAAGTTAAGACAGCTCAGCTCAAAGCACGGTGCTTAATGCTGCCCCGATTAAAATATTGAAGATGGCAGAGGGGCAGATGAGCTGAGACAGGGTGGGAGCTGGATGATATTAATGATGTGGAAGGACAGTGTGTGAACCTGTTCACATTCTGTCAGTGTGACTAATAGCAGTCATTCCTGGCACTGGATTCACTGAGTGGTGAAGAGTCAGTGAACAGAGCGGACTGTCCCTGTTATTCTGTTCCTGACTCTCCAGCTCCCGCTCTTTCAGTGACCCCTCAGTCTCCCGGGGAATGGGCTGTTTCCCAATTGTGCCGGATTCCTGGTGGTTGATGTGAAATGTTCAGCCTGGAGCTCAGTTAGTAGGATCTATTTTGGGGATACTGCTAATTGTCATTTTTATAAATGACTTGCATGACGGTGTAGACGTTTGGGTGACTAAATTTGCCGTTGACACTAAGGTCAGTGGAGTTGTGGACAGTGTCATAGGATGTTACAGTTTACAGAGGGATTTAGATGAGCTGCAGAGATGTGCGGAGCGCTGGCCCATTGACTTTAATGCCGAACAGTGTGAGCTGATTCATTTTAGACAATAGATAATAGACAATAGGTGCAGGAGTAGGCCATTCTACACTTCGATCCTGCACCACCATTCAATATGATCATGGCTGATCATCCTTAATCAGTATCCTGTTCCTGCCTTATCTCCATAACCCTTGATTATACTATCTTTGAGAGCTCTATCCAACACTTTCTTAAATGAATCCAGAAACTAGGCCTCCACTGTCCTCTGGGGCAGAGCATTCCACACAGCCACCACTCTCTGGGTGAAGAAGTTTCCCCTCATCTCTGTCCTAAATGGTCTATCCTGTATTATTAAGCTGTGTCTTTTGTTTCGGCACTCACTCATCAGCGGAAACATGTTTCCTGCCTCCAGAGTGTCCAATCCTTTAATAATCTTATATGTCTCAATCAGATCCCCTCTCAGTCTTCTAAACTCAAGGGTGTATAAGCCAAGTCGCTCCAGTCTTTCAACGTAAAATAGTCCTGCCATTCCAGGAATTGACCTCGTGAACCTACGCTGCACTTCCTCAATAGTCAGAATGTCTTTCCCCACATTTGGAGACCAGAACTGCGCACAACATTCCAGATGTGGTCTCACCAGGGCCCTGTACAGCTGCAGAAGAACCTCTTTGCTTCTATACTCAATCCCTCTTGTTATGAAAGCAAGCATGCTATTAGCTTTCTTCACTATCTGTTGTACCTGCATGCTTACCTTCATTGACTGGTGTAGAAGAACTCTTAAATCTCGTTGTACTGCCCCTTTTCCTAAATTGATTCCATGTAGGTAGTAATCTGCCTTCCTGTTCTTGCCACCAATGTGGATAACCATACATTTATCAATATTAAACTGCAGCTGCCATGCATCTGTCCAGTCACCTAACCTGTCCAGGTCACCCTGTAATCTCCTGACATCCTCCTCACATTTCACCCTGCCACCCAGCTTTGTATCATCAGCAAATTTGCTAATGTTACTATTAATACTATCTTCTATAATATTAATATATATATATTGTAAAAAACTGCAGTCTCAGTACTGATCCCTGAGGTACCCCACTGGTCACTGCCTGCCATTCCGAATGGGAGTCGTTTATCACTACTCTTTGTTTCCTCTCAGCCAACCAATTTTCAATCCAAGTCAGTACTTTGCCCCCAATACCATGCGCCCTAATTTTGCTCACTAACCTCCGATGTGGGACTTTATCAAAGGCTTTCTGAAAGTCCAGGTACACTACATCCATTGGATCTCCCTTGTCCATCTTCAGAGTTACATCCTCAAAAAATTCCATAAAATTAGTCAAGCATGATTTCCCTTTCATAAATCCATGCTGACCCTGACCTATCCTGTTACTATTATCCAGATGTGTCGTAATTTCATCCTTTATAATACACTCCAGCATCTTTCCCAACACTGAGGTCAGACTAACTGGTCTATAATTTCCTGCTTTCTCTCTTGCTCCTTTCTAAAAAGATGGTACAACATTAGCCACCCTCCAATCCGCAGGAACTGATCCCGAATCGATCGAACTCTGGAAAATAATCACCAACGCATCCACAATTTCTCGAGCCACCTCTTTCAGGCCCCAGGGACTTATCAAACTTCAGACCCAACAGTCTCTCCAACACCAATTCCTGGCAAATAGAAATTCCCTTCAGTTCAGATCCTTCAGCCGCTGTTACCTCAGGGAGATTGCTTGTGTCTTCCCCAGTAAACACAGATCTGAAGTACCAATTCAACTCTTACGCCATTCCTTTGTTCCCTGTAATATATTCCCCTGTTTCTGTCTTCAAGGACCCAATTTTATTCTTAACCATTTTTTGCCTTTCACATACCACTTTTACTATCCTCCTTTATATTTTTGGCCAGTTTTCCTTCGTATCTCATTTTTTCTCTTCGTATTTCCTTCTTAGTTATCCTCTGTTGTTCTTCAAAAGCTTCCCAGTCCTCCGTTTTCCCACTTATTTTTGCTATGTTATACTTCTTCTCTTTTGACTTTATATGTTTCTTAACTTCCCTCGTTATCCACGGCCACCCCTGCCTCCTCTTAGGATCTTTCTTCCTTTTTGGAATGAACCTACATCTTCTGCATTATACCCAGAAATACCTGCCATTGTTGCTCCACTGCCATCCCTGCTAAGGTATTGCACCATTGAACTTTGGCCAGTTTCTCCCTCATAGCTCCACAGCTCCCTTTATTCAACTGAAATATTGTCACTTCAGATTGTACCCTCTCCCTTTCAAATTGCAGATTAAAGCTTATTGTATTATGGTCACTACCTCCTAATGGCTACTTCACTTCAAGCACAGTGGTTAGCACTGCTGCCTCACAGCGCCAGAGACCCGGGTTCAATTCCCGCCTCAGGCGACTGACTGTGTGGAGTTTGCA
>NC_057732.1:40549102-40558299 GCF_004010195.1 Chiloscyllium plagiosum | reverse complement strand
CAAGCAGGAGTGAAATCTGGAAGAGGTTCATGTTGTTTATAATCTGCCAGATGTTACAGCGACAAGCAGGGGTACGTATGGATGATGTAATGGTTGTTTATAATCTGCAGGATGGCACAGAGACAAGCAGGTGTGAAATCTGGAAGAGGTAATATTTGTTTATAAACTACTGGATTGTACAGAGACAAGCTGGTGTGCAATCTGGAATAGGTAATAGTTGTTTATAGTCTTCCGAATGTTATAGGCACAAGTAGGAGTGAAATCTGGAAGGTGTAGTAGTTGTTTGGGTCTGCAGAATGTTACAGAGGCAAGCAGGAGTAAAATCTGGAAGATGCAGTAGTTGTTTGGGTCTGCTGAATGTTACAGAGGCAAGCAGGAGTGAAATCTGGAAGAGGTTCATGTTGTTTATAATCTGCCAGATGTTACAGCGACAAGCAGGGGTACGTATGGATGATGTAATGGTTGTTTATAATCTGCAGGATGGCACAGAGACAAGCAGGTGTGAAATCTGGAAGAGGTAATATTTGTTTATAAACTACTGGATTGTACAGAGACAAGCTGGTGTGCAATCTGGAATAGGTAATAGTTGTTTATAGTCTTCCGAATGTTATAGGCACAAGTAGGAGTGAAATCTGGAAGGTGTAGTAGTTGTTTGGGTCTGCAGAATGTTACAGAGGCAAGCAGGAGTAAAATCTGGAAGATGCAGTAGTTGTTTGGATCTGCTGAATGTTACAGAGGCAAGCAGGAGTGAAATCTGGAAGAGGTTCATGTTGTTTATAATCTGCCAGATGTTACAGCGACAAGCAGGGGTACGTATGGATGATGTAATGGTTGTTTATAATCTGCAGGATGGCACAGAGACAAGCAGGTGTGAAATCTGGAAGAGGTAATATTTGTTTATAAACTACTGGATTGTACAGAGACAAGCTGGTGTGCAATCTGGAATAGGTAATAGTTGTTTATAGTCTTCCGAATGTTATAGGCACAAGCAGGAGTGAAATCTGGAAGGTGTAGTAGTTGTTTGGGTCTGCAGAATGTTACAGAGGCAAGCAGGAGTAAAATCTGGAAGATGCAGTAGTTGTTTGGGTCTGCTGAATGTTACAGAGGCAAGCAGGAGTGAAATCTGGAAGAGGTTCATGTTTTTTATAATCTGCCAGATGTTATAGCGACAAGCAGGGGTGACGTATGGATGATGTAATAGTTGTTTATAATCTGCAGGATGTTGTAGGGTCAAGCAGAAATGAAATCTGTTTATAGTCTGCCAGATGTTACAGAGAAAAACAGGAGTGACAAATAAAAGAGGGAATACTTTTTATGGCCTGGAGAATGTTACAGTGGCAAGCAGGAATGAAATCTGGAAGAGGTAATAGTTGTTTATAATCTGCAGGATGTTACAGGGACAAGCAGGAGTGAAATCTGGAAGAGGTAATATTCGTTTACAATCTACAGAATGTTACAGAGAGAAGCAGGAATTAAATTTGGAAGAGGTAATTTTATTTATAAACTGCCAGATTGTACAGAGACAAGCAGGAGTGAAATCTGGAAGAGATAATATTTATTTATAAACTGCCAGATTGTACAGAGACAAGCAGAAGTGAAATCTGGAAGAGGTAATATTTATTTATAAACTGCCAGATTGTACAGTGACAAGCTGGAGTGAAATCTGGAATAGGTAATATTTGTTTATAGTCTGCAGAATGTTACAGAGAGAAGCAGGAATGAAATCTGGAAGAGGTTCACGTTGATTATAATCTGCCATGTGTTGCAGCGACAAGCAGGGGTGACGTATGGATGATGTAATAGCTGTTTATGCTCTGCAGGATGTTACAGATGCAAGTAGGAGTGAAAAATTGAAGAGGTAATAATTGTTTATAATCTGAACAATGTTACAGATCCACACAGGAATGAAATAAGGAAGCGGTAATAGCTGTTTCAGGTCTGCAGAATTTTACAGGGACAAGCAGGAATGGAATGTAGGTGAGCTAATAGCTGTTTATAATCTGCTGGAAGTTACAGAAACAATCCAGAGTGAAATCTGTTCGAGGTAATTGTTGTTTATGATCAGCATGATGTTACAGAAACAAGCAGGAGTGAAATCCAGAAGAGGTAATTGTTGTTAATTGTCTGCAGGATTTACAAAGACATTCAGGAGTGTAATCTGGAAGAGGTAATAATTGTTTATGGTCTGTAGGATGATACAGAATCAAACAGGAGTGACACTTAGAAGAGGTAATGGTTGTGTATGGTGTGCAGGATTTTTCAGAGACAATCAGGAGTGAAATGTGGAACTGATAATAGTTGGGTATGGACGATACAGAGACAAGCAGGAGTGAAATCTGGAAGAGGTAATATTTGTTTATAATCTGCAGTAAATTACAGAAACAATCCGGAAGGAAAT
Source organism: Chiloscyllium plagiosum (assembly GCF_004010195.1). NCBI lineage: Eukaryota > Metazoa > Chordata > Chondrichthyes > Orectolobiformes > Hemiscylliidae > Chiloscyllium > Chiloscyllium plagiosum. The sequence continues at coordinate 40,555,901 of NC_057732.1, read as the reverse complement.
CTGTCAGAGGTAATTTTGTTTCTGATCAGCATGATGTTACAGCAATAAGCAGGAGTGAATTATGGGAGCAGTAATAGTTGTTGAGAGTCTGCAGAATGTGACAGAGACAAACAGGAATGAAATCTGGAAGAGCTTGCATTTGTTTATAATCTGCACAATGTTATAGACACAAGCATAAAGGGAATCTGGAAGATGTCATGCTTGTTTATCGTCTGCAGGATGTTACAGGGTCAAGCAGCAGTGAAATCAGGAAGAGATTGGGTAGTTGTTTGTGGTCTGTAGCATGTTACAAATACCAGCAGGAGTGAAATCTGGAAGAGGCCATACTTGTTTATCGTCTGCTGAATGTTATAGACACAAGCTGGAGTGAAATCTGGAAGGGGTAATAGTTGTTTATAGTCTGCAGGACGTTATAGACAGAAATAGGAGTGAAATCTGGAAGAGGTGATAGTTGTTTTTAATCTGCCGGATGTTACAGAGACAAGCAGGAGTGAAATCTGGAAGGTGTAGTAATTGTTTGTGGTCTGCAGAATGTTACAGAGGCAAGCAGGAATGAAATCTGGAAGAGTTTCACCTTGTTTAAAATCCGCCAGGTGTTGCAGCGACAAGCAGGGGTGACGAATGGATGATGTAATGGTTGTTTATAATCTGAACGATGTTACAGAGTCAAACAGGAGTGAAATAAGGAAGAGGTAATAGTTGTTTCTGGTCTGCAGAATTTTACAAGGACAAGCAGGAATGGAATCTAGATGATGTAATAGCTATTTATAATCTGCCAGAAGTTACAGAAACAATTCGTAGTGAAATCAGTTCGAGGTAATTGTTGTTTATGATCAGCATGATGTTACAAAAACAAGCAGGAGTGAAATCTGGAAGAGGTAATAGCTGTTTATGGACTGCAAGATGTTATTATCGCAAGCAGTAGTGAAATCTGGAAGAGGTAATAACTGTTTATTGTCTGCAGGATGTTACAGGGTCAAGCCAGAAAGAAATCTGGAAGAGGTAATAGTTGTTTGTAGTCTGCAGAATGTTCCAGAGGCAAGAGGGAGTGAAATCTGGAAGAGGTAATATTTGTATACAGTCTGCAGAATGTTACAGAGAGAAGCAGGAATGAAACGTGGAAGTGCCAATATTTGTTTATAACCTGCCGGATTGTGCAGAGACAAGCAGGAGTGAAATCTGGAAGAGGTAATAGTTGTTTATTGTCTGTAGGATGTCACAGAGCCAAGAGGGAGTGAAATCTGGAAGAGGTAATAGTTGTTCATTGTCTGTAGCATGTCACACAGCCAAGAGGGAGTGAAATCTGGAAGAGGTAATAGCTGTTTATTGTCTGCAGGATGGTACAGAGGCAAGCAGGAATGAAATCTGGAAGAGGTAATAGTTGTTTGTGGTTGGAAGGTTTGTGAAGTTTTGTAGCTCAGGTTGAGATTTGGGGTGTCGGTTTGCTCATTGAGCTGTAGGTTTGATATCCAGACGTTTCATTACCTGGCTAGGTAACATCATCAGTGGCGACCTCCAAGTTAAGAGAAGTTGTTGTCTCCTGCTTTCTATTTATATTTTTCTCCTGGATAGGGTTCCTGGGGTTTGTGGTGATGTCATTTCCTGTTTGTTTTCTGAGGGGTTGATAGATAGCATCTAGATCTATGTGTTTGTTTATGCTGTTGTGGTTGGAGTGCCAGGCCTCTAGGAATTCTCTGGCATGCCTTTGCTTAGCCTGTCCCAGGATAGATGTGTTGTCCCAGTCGAAATGTTGGCTTTTTTCATCTGTGTGTAGGGCTACGAGGGAGAGAGGGTCGTGTCTTTTTGTGGCTAGCTGGTGTTCGTGTATCCCGCTGGCTAACTTTCTTCCTGTTTGTCCTACGTAGTATTTGTGGCAGTCCTTGCATGGGATTTTGTAGACGACGTTGGTTTTGTCCATGGGATGTACTGGGTCTTTTAGGTTTGTTAGTTTTTGTTTGAGAGTGTTGGTGGGTTTGTGTGATACTAGGATTCTGAGGGGTCTTCGTAGTCTGGCTGTCATGTCTGAAACTTCTTTGATGTATGGTAAGGTGGTTAGGGTGTCTGGCTGTGTTTGGTCTGCTTGTCGTGGTTTGTTCTTGAGGAATCTGCGCACTGTATTATTTGAGTATCCGTTCTTCCTGAATACGTTGTATAGGTGGTTCTCCTCTGTTTTCCGAAGTTCGTCTGTGCTGCAGTGTGTGGTGGCTCGTTGGAATAGTGTTCTGATACAGCTTCGTCTGTTTGTGGTCTGCAGAATGTGGCAGAGACAAGAAGGAGTGATATCTGGAAGAGGTTTCTATTTGTTTACAGTCTGCAGAATGTTACAGAGAAAAGCAGGAATGAAACGTGGAAGAGCTAATATTAGTTTATAAACTGCCGGATTGTACAGAGGCAAGCAGGAGTGAAATCTGGAAGAGGTAATAGCTGTATATAATCTGCCGGATGTTATAGAGACAAGAAGGAGTGAAAAATAAAAGAGGTAAAAGTTTTTTATGGTTTGGAGAATGTTACAGTGGCAAGCTGGAATGAAATCTAGAAGAGTTAACAGTTGTTTATGGTGTACAGTATTTAACAGAGACAAGCAGGAGTGAAATCTGGAAGAGCTACTAATTGTTTATGGACTGCAGGATGTTGAAGAGGTAAGCAGGACAGAAATCTGGAAGAGGCAATAGTTGTTTATGGTCTGCAGATAGTTACAGAGACCAACAGGAGAGAAATCTGGAAGAGGTAATAGTTGTTTATAATCTGTAGGATATTACACAAACAAACAGGAGTGAAATCTGGAAGAGGTAATTGTTGTTTGTGGTCTGTAGGGTGTTATAGACACAAGCAGGATTGAAATCTGGAAAAGGTAATAATTGTTTATGGTCGGCAGAATGTTACAGAGACAAGCAGGAATGAAATTTAGAGGGGGTCAAAGATGTATATGGTCTGCAAAATGTTACAGGGTCAAAACAGAATGAAATCTGGAAGAGGTAATAGTTGTGTATCATCTGCAGGGTCAAGCAGGAATGAAGTATGGAGTAGGTAATAATTGTTTGTGGTCTGCAGGATGTTAGAGAACATAAGCAGGAGTGAAATCTTGAAAATGTAATCATTGTTTGTGGTCTGCAGAATGCTACAGAGATAAGCAGGAGTGAAATCTGGAAGACGTAATAGATGTTTATGATCTACAGATAGTTACAGAGACAAGCAGGAATGAAACCTAGAGGAGGATATAGATGAGTATGTTCTGCAGTATTTTACAGAGAGAAGCCGGAATGAAATCTGGAAGAGGTAATAGATGTTTATGGTCTGCAGGATGTTGCAGATTCAAGCAGGAGTGAAAAATGGAAGTGGTAATACTTTTTATGGTATGGAAAATGTACAGAGGAAAGCAGGAGTGAAATCTGGATGAGGTAATAGATGTTTATAGTCTGCAGGATATTACACAGACATGCAGGAGTGAAATCTGGAAGGGGTAATAATTGTTTATAGTCTGCTGACTGTTATAGACACAAACAGGAGTGAAATCTGGAAGAGGTAACTGTTGATTGTGGTCTGCAGGATGTTATAGACAGAAGCACGAGTGAAATCTGGAAGACATAATATTTGTTTATTATCTGCAGAATGTTACAGAGACAAGCAGGAATGAAACCGAGAGGAGGATATAGATGAGTATGTTCTGCAGTATTTTACAGAGAGAAGCCGGAATGAAATCTGGAAGAGGTAATAGATGTTTATGGTCTGCAGGATGTTGCAGATTCAAGCAGGAGTGAAAAATGGAAGTGGTAATACTTTTTATGGTATGGAAAATGTACAGAGGAAAGCAGGAGTGAAATCTGGATGAGGTAATAGATGTTTATAGTCTGCAGGATATTACACAGACATGCAGGAGTGAAATCTGGAAGGGGTAATAATTGTTTATAGTCTGCTGACTGTTATAGACACAAACAGGAGTGAAATCTGGAAGAGGTAACTGTTGATTGTGGTCTGCAGGATGTTATAGACAGAAGCACGAGTGAAATCTGGAAGACATAATATTTGTTTATTATCTGCAGAATGTTACAGAGACAAGCAGGAATGAAACCGAGAGGAGGATATAGATGAGTATGTTCTGCAGTATTTTACAGAGAGAAGCCGGAATGAAATCTGGAAGAGGTAATAGATGTTTATGGTCTGCAGGATGTTGCAGATTCAAGCAGGAGTGAAAAATGGAAGTGGTAATACTTTTTATAGGTATTTATAATTTTCAGGAAATTACAGAGACAAGCAGGAGTGAAATCTGGAAGCGGTAATAGTTGTTTATGGTTTGCAAGAAGTTACAGGGACAAGCAGGAATGAAATCTGAAGAGCTGAAAGTTGTTCATGGTCTGCAGGATGTTACAGCGACAAGCAGGAGTGAAATGTGGAAGAGGTAGTACTTGTTTATGGTCTGCAGGATGCTACTGAGACAGGCAGGAATGAATTCTGGAAGAAGTAATTGTTGTTTATGTCCTGCAGAATGTTACTGAGACAAGCAGGAGTGAAATCTGGAAGAGGTAATATTTGTTTATAGTCTGTAGGATGTTACTCAGTCAAGCAGGAGTGAAATCTGGAAGAGGTAATAGATGTGTATAATCTGCCGGATGTTGCAGAGGTAAGCAGGAGTGAGCAATGGAAGTGATAATACTTGTGTATAATCTGCAGCAAGTTACAGAAAAAATCCGGAATGAAATATGTTTGAGGTAATTGCTGGATGTTAAACAGACAAGCAGGAGTAAAATCTGGAAGAGGTGATAATTGTTTATAATCTGCAGGATGTTGCAGAGGTAAGCAGGAATGAAATCTGGAAGAGGTAAAAGTTGTTTATGTTCTTCAGGATGTTGCAGATTCAAGCAGGAGTGAAAAATGGATGTGGTTATACATTTTTATAGTCTGTAGAATGTTACAGAGTCAAGCAGGAATGAAATCTGGTCGTGGTAATAGTTGTTTATGGTGTTCTGGATGTTGCAGAATCAAGCAGGATTGAAAAATAAAAGAGTTAATACTTTTTTATGGTCTGGAGAATGTTACAGAGGCAAGCAGGAATGAAATCTGGAAGAGGTTCAAGTTGTTTATAATCTCCCAGTTGTTACAGCGACAAGCAAGAGTGACATATGGAAGAGGTAACAGTTGTTTATGATCTGCAGGATGGCACAGAGACACACAGGAATGAAATCTGCATGAGGTAATAGTTGTTTATAATATAAACAATGTTACAGAGTCAAACAGGAGTGAAATATGGAAGAGGTAATAGTTGGTTCTGGTCTGCAGAATTTTACAGGGACAAGCAGGAATGGAATGTAGATGAGGTATTAGCTGTTTACAATCTGCCGGACGTTACAGAAACAATTCAGAGTTAAATCTGTTCGAGGTAATTGTTGTTTATGATTAGCATGATGTTACAGAAACAAGCAGGAGTGAAATCTAGAAGGGGTAATAGTTGTTTATGGACTGCAGGAATATACAGAGTCAAATAGGTGTGAAATATCGCAGAAGTAATAGTTGTTTATAATCTGGGATATGTTATAGAGAATGTCTGCAGGATTGACAGAGACATTCAGGAGTGAAATCTGGATGAGGTACTAGTTTTTTATGGTCTGCAGGATTTTACAGAGACAAGCAGGAGTGACATCTGGAAGATGTAATAGTTGTTTATTGTCTGCAGGATGTTACAGAGACAATCAGGAATGGAATCTGGAAGAGGTAATAGTTGTTTGCCTCTGTAAAATCCGGCAGACCACAAACAACTATTACCTCTTCCAGATTTCACTCCTGCTTGTCTCTGTAATATCCTGCAGACCACAAACAGCTATTGCCTTTCCAGATTTCACTCCTGCTTGACCCTGTGATATCGTACAGACCATGAACAACTATTATCTCGAACAGATTTCATTCCAGCTTGTCTCGCAAAGTCGCCCAGATTTCATTCCCGCTTGTTTCTGTAACATCATGCAGACTATAAAGAACTATTACCTCTTTCAGATTTCGTACTGGCTTGTTTCTGTAACACCATGCTGATCATAATCAAAAAATCCCTCTAACAGACATCATTCTGGATTGTTTCTATAATTTCCTGCAGATTATAAACAACTATTACTTCTTCCAGATTTCACTCCCGCTTTTTTGATTTTTGATTTTGATCAGCATGGTGTTACAGAAACAAGCGGGAATGAAATCTGGGTGACCTTGAGAGACAAGCCGGAATGAAATCTGTTAGAGATAATAGTTGTTCATGGTCTGTAGGATATTACAGGGTCAAGCAGGAATGAAATCTGGAAAAGGCAATAGCTGTTTGTGGTCTGCAGGATATTACAAAGACAAGCAGGAGTGAAATCTGGAAGATGTAATCATTTTTTTATAATCTACAGGATGTTACAGAGCCAAACAAGAGTGTAATATGGAAGAGGTATTAATTGTTTCTTATCTGAAGACTTTTACAGGGACAAGCTGGAATGAAATGTGGATGAGGTAATAATTGTTTATAATCTGCAGGAAGTGACATAGACAAGCCAGAATGAAATCTGGAAGAGCTAATAACTGTTTATTATCTGCAGGGTGTTGCAGAGTCAAGGAGGAGTGAAACCTAGAAGAGGTAATAGTTGTTTATAAACTGCCAGATGGTACAGAGGCAAACAGGAGTAAAATCTGGAAGAGGGGCTAGTTTGTTTATTGCCTCCCAGATTTTACAGAGACAGTCAGGAGTGGAATCTGGAAGAGGTAATAGTTGTTTATGGTCTGCAGGATGATAAAGAGATAAGTAGTTGTGAAATCTGGAAGTGGTAATAGTGGTTTATGA
>NC_057732.1:40520630-40548602 GCF_004010195.1 Chiloscyllium plagiosum | reverse complement strand
GGTTTGTAGTTCTCCGTTGTCCTTTCTTTCGACGGTGACTTCCAGGAATGCGAGTTTGTTGTCGGTTTCTTCCTCCTTGGTGAACTTTATGCCTGTGAGGGCGTTGTTGATGATGTTAAACGTCTCTTCTATCTTGTTTCGTTTTGTGATGGCAAAGGTGTCATCTACGTAGTGGACCCAGATTTTTGGTTTGATGGTTGGTAGGGCTGTTTGTTCTAGTCTTTGCATTACCGCTTCTGCTATGAATCCTGATAGCGGAGATCCCATGGGTGTACCATTGGTTTGTTTGTAGATTATGTTGTTGAAGGTGAAGTGGGTGGTGAGGCACAGGTCCACTAGCTTCATGATGTTTTCGTTGGTAATGTGATTGATGATGGTTGGGGTGTGTGTGATGGTCTCTTCTAAAAGTGTGGTAAGTGTTTCCTTTGCCAGGTCGATGTTGATGGAGGTGAACAGTGCTGTTACGTCGAATGAGATCATTGTTTCGTCATCCTCTATTTTGGTGTTTTTGATTTTTAGGAATTTCTGGGTGGAGTGGACGGAGTGCTGTGACTCTTCTACTAGGTATTTCAGTCTTGCGTGTAGTTCTTTGGCCAGTCTGTAAGTTGGTGTTCTTGGTAGTGAGACTATGGGTCTGAGGGGGGCTCCTGGTTTATGGATTTTTGGTAATCCATAGAATCGTGGGGTGTTGGTCCCATCTGGTTGCATTTTCTGGAATTCTGTCTTGTTTAATTGTCCGGAACTGTGTAATTTTCATGGTCTTATGGACTAAAAAGATAATTGTATCCCAAAAGAGTAAGAGCTAATGAAAGCCAGATTTAGACCAATGTCATGTTGTTATGGACCATACTCAAACCACTCAAAATATATTAAGAAGATAGCCTAGACCCTAACTTTTTCTTCTTTTAAAGGTAAGTGTGAGATGCTGTGTTCCAGATGCAATTTGATTGGTCAAACTACTTGACATTAAGCAAAACACAATTTATTCAAACAGTATAGTTAAAATACAACAAAAGAAAGAGGAACTTGAAATAATTTAACTTTATTGGAAAACTTAACAGAGTAATAGATTATTTTACTACTCAACAGTAACTTTTCCAATTTAGTAACATCCCATAAACGCATTCTTAGCAAAAGGCAAATTCAGAAAAAAACAGAATTATCTTACATGCAACTCCAGCAGCACAGGATGAAAAACATCCAGGGAAAATTTAGAGAGTGTAGCAGCTGAGAGAGATTCACTACCTTCCAGCCCTGCTGAATTACAGCAACAACTGCTGTTGAGAAAACTAAAAATCCTGGTTCTGTGAGAGCTTGACCTTGCCCGTTCAGGTTCTATTGTTCCAACTTGAAAAAAAAACCCGAAGGCATCACAAGCTCTTTACTCTAGTGGTTTTGATAGACTGCCTGATACCGCTGCCTTAAAACCTTTCTTCAAAAAAAAAATGACAAAATAATCTCTTAAAGTCATCACAATATTTGCCCACAAAGAGTACCCAGTCTTTGTAATTAGGGGTGCAGGCTACTAAGATATTCTTTTCCCTGACAATAAGTTCCTCCATGTTAAGGACAAAAACTTTCTTTAAAAAAGGACTAGGATAAATTATGCAGAGATATCATGGATAAATGATGCATTAGCATCATTAGTATCATTAACAAATCAAAGATGGTTTGACATCTCTAATCTCAACTGAAACAAAAAATACAGACATTTAATTTCCTTTTATGAACCAGGAGACCCTTTAATAGAAATAACAGGAAGCAATTATTTTTGTGATTGGTTCAACAACGAATTGTTCTGTGACATTGATCAAGTTTAACTATAATACTTATTACCTTCTGAAATACATTAAGTGGCTGGAACAATTGCTGAAATAGAGTCTAATTCAATATGCACCACTCATTATTTCCTTAAACTTGTATCTCCAAACAGATATGTTGAATAATAAAGATTTAATGGCCACATTTTTTAAGAAGAAGTTGCTTTTGGAGAACCCATTACCAGGTAAATTCTACATATTAGCATCTTCAGCAATAAGTCACAATTCCTGTAATCAGTGGCTTTCTGTGCTAACTGAAAGATTTCATTCTTCAAGGAAGAAATGGGAGCTCAATAATATATTGCAAAGTAGCACAGCATAATCAATAGGCTATTGGATGAAAGTGACCAAAGAGAGAGACCAGAAATTAATTACAAGTTCTCATCTGTACTGGGCCGTGAGAAGCTCCAACAACTACTACCAGCACCTTAAACCTTACACTGCTTGACACTTCATGTTTAGAGGTCTTTATAGTAACTGACTGCTTTTGAATGGATGTGACAAAAATCTGCAAAAAAATAGTTGTCCCATCCAATCCTCATTCTGCCATTATTCAACTGCTGACCATTTTCATTAAGGTTTTCACAAAGACCAATAACTTTTTGGAAATAACTTTATGCTTCTAGTTAAAAGATGAGAAAAAGATTAAGAAGATTTCACATTTGAAGACATTTACTGTAACAAAAGACCAAAATCTCTGCTAATCGCTACTGTTATAGGTATTTATATTTTAAACCATAGAAGAGAGTTATCCCTATTTATATTTAATAGAACTCAAATAAAACTTCTGGTCATGTGTTATTCAGTCCCTTAACTCCACACAAATTCAATCTTTTCAATCAAGAATGAGCTTCCATCCATATTCTGACATGGAGAGTTCTAGAGACTTTCAGCTCATAGCTGCTCACATTCTCCCAATTACTAACTGTGTCAGTGCACATTCATGGACAGCCTAGAAACCATTCCCCTCTCAAACTACATTTTCATAGCAATGTAAATCACATGGGTGTTGTATCCAGGCAGAAGTGTTGATTAGCTATTCTTGAAAGCCACAATCATTTTCAAATTTGAAATAACTGCCCAGTTTCATAGAACAAAGAACAATACAGCACAGAACAGGCCCTTCGGCCCTCGACCTGTGAACTAATCTAGCTCCCCCAAAACTAACCCATCATCATCCATGTGCTTATCCAAAGATTGTTTAAATGTGGCTAAGTTAACTACTTTGGGAGGCAGGGCATTCCACGCCCTTATCAGCCTCTGACATCTGGCTTAAATCTATCACCCCTCAACTTGTAGCTATGCCTCCTCGTACAAGCTGATTTCATCATCCTAGAAAAAAGACTTTCACTGTTTACCCTATCTAATCCTCTGATCATCTTGTGTGTCTCTATCAAATCCCCTCTTAGCCTTCTTCTCTTCATTGAGAACAGATCCAACTCTCTCAGCCTTTCCTCATAAGACCTTCCCTCCAGACCAGGCAACATCCTGGTAAACCTCCTCTGCACCTTTTCCAATGCATCCAAATCCTTCCTGTAATGAGGCAACCAGAACTGTACACAAAATTCCAAGTGTGGCCGCACTAGCGTTTTGTATAGTTGCAGCATGACATTACGACTCCGGAACTGAATCCCTCTATCAATAAAACATAACACACCGTATGCCTTCTTAACAGCACTATCAACCTGCTTGGCAACTTTAAGGGATCTATGTACATGGACTCCAAGATCCCTCTGCACATCCACACTATCAAGAATCTTTCCATGACCCAGTATTCTGCCTTCCTGTTATTTTTACCAAAGTGAATCACATTTATCTGCATTGAACTCCATTTGCCACCTCTCAGCCCAATTCTGCAGTTTATCCACGTTCCCCCTACAATCTGCAACATTCTGTAACATTGTCCACTAATCCACCAATTTTAGTGTCATCTGCAAACTTACTAACCAATCCACCTATGCCTGCGTCCAAGTCATTTATAAAAACGACAAACAGCAGTGGTTCCAAAACAGATCCTTGTGCCACATCACTAGTAACCGGATTCCAGGCTGAATATTTTCCATCAACCACAACTCGCTACCTTCTTACAAAAAACCAGTTCCTAATCCAAACCGCTAAATCTCCCTCAATCCCATGCCTCTGCATTTTCCCCAACAGCCTACCATGTAGAACCTTATCAAAGGCTTTACTGAAGTCCACGTACACCACGTCAACTGCCATACCCTCATCCACATGCTGACCTACCCTTGACGAAACCATGTTCACTATCTGCAATCAAATTATTGCTTTCTAGATGATTATAAATCCTATCACTTATAATCTTTTCCAAAAACAGATGTAAGGCTCATTGATCTATAATTACCTGGGTCACCTCTACTGCCTTTCTTGAACAAAGGCATAACATTTGCAATCCTCCAGTCCTCTGGTACTAAACCTGTAGACAATGATGACTCAAGGATCAAGGCCAAAGGCTCCAACATCTCCCTAGCTTCCCAGAGAATCCTCGGATAAATCTCATCTGGCCCAGGAGACTTGTCTACTTTCATTTCTAGAATTGATAACACCTCTTCCTTACTAACCTCGATCCTTTCCAGTCTAATATCCCATATCTCATTCTTCTCCTCTACAATATTCTCCTTTTCCTGAGTGAAAACAGATGAGAAATATTTGTTTAGCACCTCTCTGATCTCAACAGGGTCCACACACAACTTCCCACTTCTGTCTTTGACTGGCCATATTCCTACCCTCGCCATCCTTTTATTCCTCACATACCTATAGAAAGCTTAAGGGATCTCTTTTATTCTACCTGCTAAAGACAGCTCATGTCCTCTCCTTGCTCTTCTTAACTCTCTCTTCAAATCCTTCCTAGCTAATCAGTAACTCTCCATCGCCTCATCTGAACCATCTCGTCTCAACGTCACATTAGCCTTCTTCTTCTGCTTAACAAGAAATGTAATTTCTTTAGTAAACCACGGTTCCCTTTACTGGCTCACTGTCCAGTTCTCCAGTCTGTGGCAATCCAAAAAATTTCTGCTTCTTCTTCAGTGTGTCTGACAGCACCACAAGATCACACCTTTCTTTCGGGCAGCCGTAGAATTTATTCAAGTATAAAGCGGCTATTTCCTGCTATTCAAACAGAAGAGATTTTCAGGATTGGAGAGGTGGAATTATCTCAGGTAACTTCCTTCCTGCCTGACAGGGACATACCTATCAAGAACACGCAATATCTGTTCCTTAAACCAGCTCCACATTTTGATAGTCCCCATCCCCTGCATTTTGCTACCCCATTCTATACATCCTAAGTCTTGCCTAATCGCATTATAATTGCCCTTCCTCCATCTATAACTCTTGCCCTGTGGCATGTACTTATCCCTTTCTATCGCTAAACTAAACATAACCAAATTATGGTCACTCTCTCCAAAGTGCTCACCTATCACTAAATCAAATACCATTACCAAACATCAACCATTATCATTACTAAGCACCAGATCCAATGTGGCCTCCCCTTGTGTCGGCCTTTCGACATATTGTGTCAGGAAACGCTCCTGCACACATTGGAAAAAACTGATCCATTCGGCGTACTAGAGTTATAGCATTTCCAGTCAATGTTGGGGAAGTTAAAGTCCCCCCATAATGACCACTCTGTTCCTTTCACTCCTACCCAGAATCATTTTGCCAATCCCTCCTCCACATCCCTGGAAGTCTGCGGAGGCCTATAAAAAAACTCCCAGCAGTGTCACCTCTTCTCTTCTGTTTCTAACCTCAGCCCATACCACCTCAGTAGACGAGTCCTCGTCAAAAGTTCTTTCAGCCACCGTTATACTGTCCTTGACTAACAAGCCACACCTCCCCCTCTTTTACCACCTTCCCTGTTCTTAATGAAAAATCTAAACCCTGGAACCTGCAACATCATTCCTGACCCTGCTCTATCCATGTCTCTGAAATGGCCACAACATCGAAGTCCCAGGTACCTATCCATGCTGCAAGCTCACCTACCTTATTTCGGATACTTCTGGCATTGAAGTAGAAACGCTTCAAACCAGCTTGCTGTCTGCCAGCACATTCCTGTGACCATGAAATTCTGTCCATGCCCTCCCTACTCTCATTCTCCTGTGCACTAGATCTATACCTCAGGTTCCCATCCCCCTGCTATCCCCACAATCACCTTGCATTGTCTTCCCAGTAAAGCAAATAGAACCTCTTTAATCTCCTATAGCCAAGTTAGGCACACTTCAGAACGGGTCATATGACCCCCTTAAATTAAAAGGAGTTGAAAATATAACAATGTTATAAATCTCATAATTGTAATACCTTCTTGAGAATCAGAGATCTGTATGGCAACATACTGAGGAAGGTGAATCAAACTTGCAAGATACTCTCAAGCTAATCAAATCCACAGAAACAGTTTCTTGTCAATTGCAACTCCAGACCCCATTGGACACAAATCAGTGTTTTTGAGAAAGACAGCATCAGCACTTTGAACAACTATCTTTGGGATCTTTGCAAGTTCCCAAGGAGTTTCAATTTAATGCTTGGATAGCAGCAATCTTGTGAAACTCTTTGGGGTACTGCTGCAAAGATGTAATTCAGCTGACTCCTCAAGTGGTTCAGTAAATGTGTAGAAAGTTGCAAAGGGACATTGATGGATCAAATGGATGTTTCAAACAGTGGTAGGTTGAGTTCAATGCGGATCTAAGAAAAATAGATCAGAATACTCTCTAAACAGCAATAAGTGTGCAGAAGGAGTTAGAAACATAAAAGCATAGGATGGCATGCAGCACAGAAAGGGGCCATTTGATTAGATTACCTACAGTATGGTAACAGGCACTTTGGCCCAAACTGACCCTCTGAAGAGTAACCCACCCAAACCCATCCCCCTACCCTATATTTACCCCTGACCCATAACTCTATGGGCAACTTAGCATGGCCAATTCAACTGGCCTGCACATTTTGGATTGTGGGAGGAAACTGGAGTGCCCAGAGGAAACCTAAGCAGACACGGGAGAATATGCAAACTCTACACAGTCAGTTATCTGAGGCTGGAATCAAACCCAGGTCCCTGGCACTGTAAGGCAGCAATGCTAACCACTGAGCCACCGTGCAGCCCCATACTGGCTGATGAAGAATTATCCAGGCTGACCCACCTTTGATCTTTATAGGTGTAGGTTATGGCAGCTCAACCTGCAGATCCATCAGCTTTCTTAGTGCCACTTCCCTCATGATTGTAATTTCATTAATTTGCACTCTCTCTTCAACCTTTTGCTGTAATGTTTATTGTATCCCCTATAGAGAAGACAGATTATGAATACAGACTGAATTTTTTAACCCCTTTTACATAAGATAAGCTATCTATCTTCTTGTAAACATAATAAGACCAAATGACATGAGAGCAGAAATTAAGCTATTCAGCCATCGAATCTGCTCTGCCATTCAATCATGGCTGATACGTTTCTCAACCACATTCTCCCTCCTTGTAACCTTTGATCCGCTTAACAATCAAGAACCTATCTATCTCTGTCTTAAATATACTCAATGATGTGGCCTCCACAGCCTTCTGTGGCAATAAATGCCATAGATTTACCAATCTCTGGCTGAAGAAATTTCTTCTCATCTCTATTCTAAAGGGTCTTCCCTTTACTTTAAGGCTGTGCCCTCAGGTTCTAGTCTCTCCTGCTAATGGAAACATCTTCCCAATGTCCAGTCTATCCATGCCTTTCAGTATTCTGTAAGTTTTAAATACATCTCCCCACCTCATCCATCTAAACTTTGAGTGTAGACCCAGAGTCCTTAAACGTTCCTCATACGTTAAGCCTTTCATTCGTGAATCATTCTCGTGAACCTCCTCTGGACCCAGTTGATGGCCAGCACATCCTTCCTGATATATGGGGCCAAAAATTGCTCACAATATTCTAACTATAGTCTGACCAGACAGTTTTATAGCCACAGAAGTACATCCCTGTTTTTGTATTCTAGTCCTCTCGAAATAAATGCCAACATTGCATTTGCCTTCCTAACTATCTGGAAGGAAGGACTCCAGGACTCCAGTCTTACCTTGAATTTGTGGACTTTGCCCCTTCAGTAAGAAAAACTAAGCTGACATTACTGCTCTACTGCCTTGCCTTTTAGCACAGACACAAAGCCAGAAACCTTGAGATGGTTGTCAGAAATTGTCAGTCAAATCAGGAGAGATAACCTTTGCTTAGCAGTCCTGGCACAATATGTCAAGGGCCTTGGACTTAATCAGTCAGCCATTCAGGGCAATCAGAGTTAGGATGCTGTCTGCATAAGGGGTAAAGTCTGAATGTGAAGCAGCCCATCACTACTCTTTCTGCCCTACCATTACCTCCCCAAAATCAATCAAGTTAGTTATACATGATTTTCCTGTAACATTTTGGCATATTCAAGCAGGCTGTTCTTAATCAATCTATCTTCACCAAATTTCAGTTAATTTTGTCCTGGATTATTGTTTTCAAAGCTTCTCACCACTGAGGCTAAACTGATTGACTTGTAGTTTATTGGTTTATTTTTAGTCTATTTTTGAACAAGGGTGTAACATTAGCAATGTTGGATGTTATCTCATGGCGTCTTCAATACAAGACATTGGATGTTTTGCCAAGTTGTATAAGACATTGTTAGCACAATATCTACAGTATGAAATTTAGTTTTAGAACAAAAACAGCAACTTGCATTTGTATAGTGTTTTTTATTATAGCAATGTCCCAAGGTATGGAATGCATTGCCTGAAAAGGTGCTTCCATTCAGGCATTCAACAGGATATTGGATGATCATTTGTATAGAAATAGTTTGCAAGGGTATGAAGATAAAGGAGACGATTGACACTATGTAGTGGTGCTCATTTGAAGAGCTAGTGTTGGCACGATGTGCCAAAAGGTCTCCTTCTGTGCCAAAAGGTCTCCTCCTGTACCAATTCCTGTGAGGTCATTCACAAGAATGCAATCAAACAAAATTTGACATTGAGCCACATAAGAAGTTCTTCACAGGGGCTGAGGTCATTAGACCAGATTTTTGAGCAGGGAGGTCAAGTTGGAGAATTTCCCAGTCAAGTCACACACTCAGGAAATTGTGTTGCAAGCACCACAATTTTCATTCCAGGCTGAGATGGGATGAAGGGAGGAGGAACTCTGTAGAGTGGGGAGTTGCAGAAGAATGTGTGCAACGTAGAGTCAGGCCTTCTACCCATGAATGCAAATTAGAATGAGACACAAGGGCTGCCATGTGCCTAGACAAACTTGTTAACTGCTTTAATTCTCTGGGGACATTTTAGTCATTTCTTAGTTAATGCTGCACTAGCTGGCACTCACTACTACCCATGTCCCATCAGTGTCAACCCATGCCAACTCAAGCACCCATATCCACTCCCTCTGGCTCCTCAGATGTTCCAAGCCAACCATAACCCCATTCACACAAATTGCCTTTTATATTCTCCATATTGTAGTGATTGGAACAATGTCAATAGAATATAAGCTCCCTAATTAGGGTTGTTAGCCTGGTCCAAACAAGGAGTGCTGTCTGACAGTTATAAACAGGAGTGTCAGGGGTTCTGCTCTAGAGCTGGCTCTATGCTAGCTGGGTCAGTGCCATGTGCTATGCACATGTAAATAAAGGGTGACTTGGTGATGGGATACCGGTCTATATGGAGTTAATAAGGTGGCGATAAGTGAAAAACACACCCCAGAAGCGATTCACTTGCAGCAGTCATTTTGAATTGGGGTAAGCATTTCTGGCATCATGCCACGATTTGGAAAGCTTGACTCATTTGATCCTGCTGTCGAAAACTGGCCTGATATGTGGAAAGAATGCATTAGTTTTCCAGGCAAATGACACTGGGGCAAATAAAAAGCAACAAGTAATTCTCCTGACTGCTTTTGGATTATTAGGAGCCTAACTTTTCCGGAGGCAACCAGATACTAAAAGCTTTCAAGAGTTGATGGATTTAGTTAAGGAATATTATGACCTGAAGCCTTCTCTAATTCTGAGATGCTATTGTTTTATCAACGGTTTGAGAACCAGGGGAATCCGTATCTGATTTTTTGATGAGATTAAGAAGACTGGCAGAGGCATGTGGTTTGGTTTAACCATAAGTGAGATGTTGAGAGACTGTTTGGTATGTGGTATTAATGATGCGACCATGCAAAAGCACCCTCCAGCGGAAGCACAGTTGGACTTCAAAAGGTACCACAACTGGCTTTGTCATTAGAAGATGCAGCAAGTGGAGCTTATGAGTTACAGAGAATGCCAATGAATGTGAACACACTTACCAGGCTGCCTGAGTTTGGGAAGCACATCTTGAGTGAAGGCAATTGCATGGCCTCACTCAGGACATATCCTGAACAGAGGGATCCTAGGTCAGCCCACAGCAAAACCCCAAAACAAAGTCAAGCCTCAGCCAAACTGTTAAGTTTTTTGTCAGGATCCAGGTCAGCAAGCCATTGTAGTTGCTGATGATTGTAGTAAAAGGCTCGTGCCCAAGCCTGATGGAGTAAAATTGGTTGAGACAGATTCAACTTGATTGACTCAACATTTTTTGATTAGATAATGGCTGTCTCAGTGAAGTCCTAGTTAAATACCCAGGTGTTCTTCAGGGAGGTCTAGAAACTATCAAAGGGTCCAAGGCCATCTTACATATTGACCAAGAAGCAATTCCACAATTCTGCAAAGCCCACCCAGTGCCATTTGTCTTACCCGCAAAAGTAGTGACAGAAACCATTGGGCTGGAAAGCGATGGAATCATCAAACTGGTACAATTTGCAAAAGGGGCAGCATCAGTCATACCAATTGTGAAGTTCAGACTGGTCGATTCACCTTTGCGGGAATTTCAAACAAATGTGAACTACTTTTCACAGCTGGATAAATACCCAATCCCTCTGGCGGGTGTGCTGTCCTTCGGGTGTGCTGTCCTTCACAAAGCTGATCATGAGTCTTGCGTACATGCAAGTGCAATTACATGAGGATTCCCAGAGGTATACCGCAATTACTACCCATAAACGTTTGTACCAATATATGAGACTGCCTTTAAGGGTATCATCAGCCTGTGCCATTTTCCAGCAGACATTGGAGAACATTTTACAAGGT
Organism: Chiloscyllium plagiosum; assembly: GCF_004010195.1. Classification (NCBI taxonomy): domain Eukaryota; kingdom Metazoa; phylum Chordata; class Chondrichthyes; order Orectolobiformes; family Hemiscylliidae; genus Chiloscyllium; species Chiloscyllium plagiosum. The sequence continues at coordinate 40,537,689 of NC_057732.1, read as the reverse complement.
CTTTCCAAGGTCTCCTTTTATCTAGATGATGTGCTAATAACCGGAAAGATCTTATAAAGAGCATTTAGAAAACTTGGACATAGTGCTTCAACATTTCTCCGAGGTGGGGAATGCCATAGGAGAGAAAAATGTGTTCCAGGCACCCCAAGTGACCTAATTTGGCTACAGAGTAGACAAGATTGGGTTACAGCTGAAAATGTGTTGCTGGGAAAGCGCAGCAGGTCAGGCAGCATCCAGGGAACAGGAGAATCGACATTTCGGGCATAAGCCCTTCTTCAGGAATGAGGAAAGTGTGTCCAGCAGACTAAGATAAAAGGTAGGGAGGAGGGACTTGGGGGAGGGGCGTCGGAAATGCGATAGGTGGAAAGAGGTCAAGGTGAGGGTGATAGGTCAGACTGGGGTGAGGGTGGAGAGGTCAGGAAGAAGATTGCAGGTTAGGAAGGCGGTGCTGAGTTCGATACTCAGCAACACATTTTCAGCTCTGATCTCCAGCATCTGCAGACCTCACTTTCTCCTCAAAGATTGGGTTACACCCATTGGAGGATAAAGTGAGGTGACTTGGCTGCCACATCAGTAAGAAGCTTAGGTCTTTTCTTGGGTTATTATGGAAAATTCATAAGTAATTTGGCTTCCATCTTGGCACCCTTACATTTGCTATTGGAAAAAGGTCAGCCTTGGAAGTGGCCTTGTAGCCAAGATGTAGCCCTTAGGAAAGTGATGAAGCAGCTATAATCATCCACGGTGTTGACTCACTACAATCCCAAGCAAGATGTAGTGCTGACATGTAATACCTCCCTGTATTACCTCAGGATAGTGTTGGCTTACCAGTGGTCCAGTGGAGAAGAAACCTTATAGCATATGGTTCCCAGATACTGGTTGATGGCAAATGAAGATACACCTGGATGTGTCTCTTTGATGTGAGGAAGTTCCACCAAACCCTTAATGGACATAATTTTGTAATAGTACAGACCACAAAGCTTGCTATGGCTACTAAAAGAGGACAGGGCCATGCCACCAATGGCTTCAGGTCAAATTCAGCAGCGGGCTCTTATTCTGAGTGACCTTTATTATTCGGGGTTGATATAATGTCAGACACAGGCCACCTCTCAGCGAGAAAGACAGTTTACTTCAGGTGATGAAGTTTGGTGTCAAAACCACGGGAATGGCCATGCATGGATAAAATCTTTGAGGAGAAAGTGAGGTCTGCAGATGCTGGAGATCAGAGCTGAAAATGTGTTGCTGGAAAAGCGCAGCAGGTCAGGCAGCATCCAGGGAACAGGAGAATCGACGTTTCGGGCATAAGCCCTTCTTCAGGAAGGATTCCTGAAGAAGGGCTTATGCCCGAAACGTCGATTCTCCTGTTCCCTGGATGCTGCCTGACCTGCTGCGCTTTTCCAGCAACACATTTTCAGCTCATGCATGGATAAAAGCCATGGTTAGTGTGAGGTCAGGTCCTATGTAGTTCGGGTTGGAGAAGCGGTCCAAAACAAGCACATGTATCACATAAAAGTTGCAATCTCACAAATGGGGCAGCAGCAAAACATAGCCGGCCCCTCAAAACATCCAACAAGGCTATCAGAATCAGTGGGTTCACCCCTCCACCGAGCGTTGAAGAAACCTGTGAGGATGAAATGGACACAGCAGATGTTGCAGCCTGACACCAATACCGCCTGAAGACGATGGGTTTTGGTCGAAATGCTCTGGCCAAAGACGCAGGCTACGGTCCGGTACACATCGTCCGAGGCATGTTGGACGAACCAGATCTGGTACTAAAACGACCCAGGAGAAGCTACAAGAAAAAGAATCAGCATGCAGTGTGGGAAAGATGTAGAAATTGGAACAATGTCAGTCAGGTGGATATCATAGAATATAAGCTCCCTGTGTGGGGCTGTTAACCTGCATCTTCATGGCAACTTATTACACCCCAGTGATTTTCTATGGCTTCTTATAGTCCACTGCCATTGTGGTGCTTCTCCCTGCTACACCATCCATTGCCCTTGTACTCTCCATGCTATTATATATAGTGTGCATCATAGACAGAGCTCAGGAACCATGCTAAGGTAAAATAAAACTCAAAATTAGAAACTTCACTATATATAAAAAAACTCATTCACAAAAGCCCTTTGGACATATTTAAATCTTGAATTATCAATCAAACTGAATTTACAACTTCCTCCTTCCACCCACAGATAATGACAGACAGTAGAAGCAATCAGGCAGTAATTATAGCACTTAGGATTATGTCCATAAACATCTATTGAAACTCTGGACCTTTTTTTTTCAATTTACAGACAGGCAAGCATATTTCTTTTCAAATTTTAAGGGGCAGGAGATTTAAGTAACTTGACAATTTTGCATATCTTCTCCAACTTTCACAGATATTTGTATCTCCACCACAAAATCATGGGACACACATTGCAAGTTGAGGTAGCTTCTTGAACAAAGTTCAAATCTGCTAGGCCTATGGATTCAGTTCAACTGGCCCAGCCATTTCATAATTTGTGTCTTTATGCTTCAGGCCTATCCATTTCCCCTACCAGCAAAAATAGAAAATGCGACGTGGCATTTCTAGATCCAGGTGCTGTTCTGCCATTTTTAAAGCTCCAAGCAATTCCCAACACTGTAAAATTCTGGTTTTTGGCAAATGATTTCAGCAATACATCTAAGCACTAACAGTGTTCTGAAATGAAACATTGGCTTTGCCCATGTTTAGTGAAAGGCACCATATCAATAAAGCGGTTGACACCAATGCAAGGTACAGTCATTCAAAGGCATGTTAAATGAATAAACAGCCAATTAAAATGCCTGCTAGGGGTCATTAAAGAGACTTTAGGCCATCTTGGTGCCTGGTGCTACAATTACTGCTCCCTTCATACAGCAACCAATTATTTGGGAGTAATCATAGCATTAAGGTCAATTTCAAGTGTCACTTAAAGTGATATTCATCACTTCATGACCATTACTGTTACAGCTGTGAAGGTGACTGCTGAAACAGTTCAGGAAAAGCATTTTATCAAGACTGTAAGTACAGTGATATAGGAAAATTGCATTCAGTGCTGGATAGGGTGAGGGCAACCAAATATTGGACAAGTTTTAATTATTTTATATGTGGAACCTACCATGCATCAAATGAAACAATATAAAACAAATTAACAGTCATTCATCTCTTTATGGTTTGTGGAATCTTGCTCGGCACAGAATGATAGCTCCATATCCATACATAGCAGAAATACTATTATTATTTTATTGTATATGAAATACTTTAGGTCAAATAAACAAAGCCTTTCTTTTATAGATTAAAGTTGATTAACACAACATAGAGGTACTCCTTTGAAGAAAGAAGCACACATTGAAATGTTACAAAAAAACCATGGGAGAAAATTTGTTGGCTTTCTGTAGAGAAATCATAAAGACATTCTACATATCCTATTTCTGATTTAATTATATTACCTATGCCTGAAAAATACTAATTTTTCAATTAAAGTTAAAGTCCCATTCCCTCATTCGAGAGGGAGATGGCTGGTGTTGAGGTTAACCTTAATATCACTATGGAATTGAACCTGTATTATTGATATTACATTGCATTGTAAACCAGCCATTCAGCTAAACGAGCTAACTAACCCTCAGTGTTTCAATGAACAAATTACATATTTAATTCAAAGAAAGGGGTTTGAATGGATGGATATGGACCGGGTGCTGGCAGGTGGGACTAGATTGGGTTGGGATATCTGGTCGGCATGGATGGGTTGGACCAAAGGGTCTGTTTCCATGCTCTACATTTCTATGAGTCTATGACTCTATAAAAGGGTAGACTGGACAGCAGTGAGTTATATAAACAATCAGTATAAGTTCACTGGCATGATAATTATACAAGGTTGTTTCATGGCATTTTCATTTTTAAAAAGTGTTTCACTGTTGAATTAAAAGCAAAATATTGTGGATGATGAAAGTCAGAAAATAACAAAGAGAATCCTGGAGAATTTCAGCAGATTTGGCAGCATCTATGGAGAGTGAAACAGAGTTAACCTTTTGAGTCTGGTCTTCTTCACGGTGCCTGAGTTGAGGACAGATTGATTATTTGTTTTTCTGTTTCTATATCTGCACAGTTCCCTGTAGCCAGCCAATGGATGAAGGTTCCTGTTCACACTATGAGCTACTGTGGTATTATTCTCCTGAAAGCAATGAATGCAGACCATTTGTGTACAGTGGATGTGGAGGGAACAGCAATCGTTTCTCTTCAAAGCAAGAATGTATAGATAGATGTGTGGAAAGAAAGAAGGTATTTGTGTTTTTTTGATACATCAAACTGATGATTTCAGTTTACTTTTTTAAAATTGCATTTTGCTATTCTCGGCATCATTCACTCCTGAGCCAACAATACCATTTGGACTGTAAGGTTATCCTATTTGCTCCAGTGATCAGAAAATCTAAACAAGCAAAAATTTCATATTTCTCATATATCCAGCCTGCTGAACTGACATGGATAATTAGCAGAGCTTTGTACTTTATTTGCTCAAAATTGGGTTGCAATTTAACACTGGCATTTTCCGTAAATCTTCAAACAAGTAAAGGGCTTATTCTCGTCAGTCTGTATTTGGTTCTCTTATAGGCAGTAGATGTGGAAGAACAGTGTTTCTATCCACTATGCCCCTGCTACTGTAAGGTGAGGTATGGAAGCTCACAGATGTTCATCACCTGTACCTAAACTGCAGTTACCTTCCTTACTTCCATAATTGGAGTCCACATCAATTTAATTCTTATTTGATAAAAAAATACAACTTCTCTATCCTATCCTAAAAATGTGAATGCATGAGAGGCTGTATGTGAATCAAATTGAATAAGTACAAATAGAAATGACTGAATATCATGTAGTCAGCAATATTGATCCTGTTATATGACCCCCTTGTTCAGAGTAATGGACTGAAAGCCCAAAAGTATTGATTTCCTGAACATCTTGCAAGTTTTGCAGGTGGTTTGGGGGGTGGGGGTATTTAGGAATTCAAAATGCTGTTGGGTTGGTAATTACATGGGAAATGGGTTAAATGAGAGTAATACGGCCTCCTTAAAAGCTTTTTCCCAACTGACAAATCACCTGAGAGTACTTTTGCCACCTGTCTCTTGTCGCACCATTGTTTAAACTGAGAGTGAGGTTCTGCATTACCAATCCAATTACATTACACTATACAACAGTCTCCACCTTGGAATTTAAAACTGCCCTTCTGGTTTCTGAACTTGTCACACCAAGACAAATCCTTGAATGTCCCACTAAGTAAATTAACCAGCAGAGTTGGAATGGCAATAAACGCTGGCCAGCCAGCAGTGCTCACATTCCACAAACTAAAAAAACAAACAAAAAAAATTTTTGAATTTAGCATCATTCAAGGAAGATCCTTATGAAATCAATTTCATGAAATTAAATAAGTTAACTTGATTCCTGATCTGTGGAAGGAATATGCTTGATGGATTAGATAGCCTTTTTGTTTCCCTCCTCTTAAAAAGCTTTCTCATGAGACATTTTCCTGGATCTTGGGCTCCAAATGCATACTGATACTTTATTTTGTACCATCATAATCTTGGTATTCACACATTAGATGGGGGGTTTTAAGCTGATCTGTACCTAAACTCCAATTATTCTCCATTGTTCCATAAGATTCCATTTAATTGCTCTTGCGAGAAAGCTGATTATGGAAGTGGAAGGATTTCTCCTTCAGCAATATTAGAATAGATTAGATTGTCTACAAAGTGGAAACAGGCCCTTCAGCCCAACAAGTCCACACTGACTTGTAACCCACCCAGACCCATTTCAGTCTGACTAATGCACCTAACACTATGGGCAATTTAGCATGGCCAATTCACCTGGCCTGCACATCTTTGGACTGTGGGAGGAAACCAGAGCACCTGGAGGAAACCCATGCAGACACAGGGAGAATGTGCAAACTCCACACAGACAGTTGCCCAAGACTGGATCGAACCTGGGACCCTGGTGCTGTGAGACAGCACTGCTGACCACTGAGCCACCTTGCCACCCATATGGTGGGCATTATTTCAGACTTTTCTAAAAGGCATGAAAAGATGACTGTCTTTAATTTTTTTTTCACAGGATTGACACCAGGAAGATAAATGATGACCACCTTCTTATTGTACTATGACCCAAGAAAGAATTGATACTCAGTGAGTGTGCCCCTGTATTAAGACATGGAATGACAATTTGAATGAGCTGGGAAGAATCTTTTTCATGAAGACTGACAGCTCCTACTATACAAAGGCCAACAGCTGGGAATGTTCTAATTGTAGACACGTCAATTTATAGGAGATTCAAAGAAGTTACTGTGTGATTTTAACTACTAGTGCACCGATGATCTACATGTGTGACATGTTTCCTGCTTAGTTGTTCAAAAATTAATTAATTTTAATATTTACTTAAAGTTGAAGAAAACCTTACATTTTTAATTTGCTATTGATGATGATATGTAGCTATTTTCATTTTCTTCCTATATTTTGTTTTGATAAAGAAGCAAAATCAAAGTTGACAAAATATAGGCAAACATTAAACAAATAATGTTGAGATATAAAAATGATTAAATGATAAGAATTCCAAAAGCTTTCTTTTAACAAATGAAAGATTGTAAACTGGTTTTCACAACAATATCATACCAACGTATATTCACATCATGGCATTTTAAGGGACATTGCTCATTTGTGTAGTAACATAACGCTTCAGACTTGAGGTGCACTGAGCTTCATTTGAGTACAGCCACAGAAGGGAATAGAGGGGTTTTTATTCTCCTCCTTTACAGAAAAAGAATTATATTTGTTGGTTGCAACAAATTTTATTATATATGTAAATCTGCTATAGTAGCAAGTTTATTTACTCTGCTTATCTTTACCCACATTGCTATATTGTTATGTTACCTCACTCCTTTCTCTTTTGATCTCCATGTCTCTCAGCACCTGAAACCCACCCTCAAGCTGTACAATTGGCCAAAGTACTGGCCCAGTCCTCATTATGGGGAAGCCATTCTAGTGGAACAGCTCCCTCTTCCTTAAGCAGCAATGACCTGAGAAACAAAACGCACTCTTCCCATGCCACATTTTGTGCCATATGTTTAATTACATAATCTGCTTAATCCAATATTATTTGATGATTACCTTTTGTGTTCTGCATTTTAATTTGCATCCGAAAAAGTTGGAGATGGGGATTGTGAGCGGATTAAATACAACAATATCACCATTTTCAGCCCAGTCACTCGCATGCTCATTGAATGTGGTTTCAGCCCAGTCACTGGCCATGCTCATGATGGCAACCTTATCAAACCCATTAGTGAAAAGACAAGCGACCATGTCTGTTCCCTGCCAGCTAGCCCCTGTTGTCTCTGATTATATGTCAATTTGTCTTGCAAGAAGTGTACAGATCAGTGTGAAACAATCTGTCTGGATGAATTGGCTGTCATGGTTGTACAACTGGCAGTGCATGCGATCTCTGAGTTGTGGATGTCAAATTTGCATCAATTCTAAGTGTATGAGAATGAGGCAAATCTAAGAATGCTAGGCATAAGTCAGGATTGTTAGAGATTGCTGGTGGGTGAGTGATGGAGTGTGGTGCACTGAGTTACTTATGAGGGAGATGATGCAGTGGGTGGGATATAGTATTTGAATATACATTCGAATATACATTCATGACTTGATCACGTGTCAGGGCATCAAATTTTTGTGCATCACTGCATCAGAATCTTTGAGGATTGACTTTTGCCATTGACTGCCATAGTTACCTCATCATATTGCCTTGCCAAAGTTTGCCTACATGATGCCCTGTGGATGGATCACAGCTCACCTCCTCTCCACTTTCTCCAACAAGATATCCAGTGCAGCATCAGAAAAATTGAAATCATGGTCTATTTCTTGTTGTACTCTGAATCATTTTCTTTTTCCCTGCTCAGACACTTCTATTGTTCCATTCAGTACACATCACCCTTTAAGTAGAACAGGCTGGCTGTAAGTAAGTCAAACTAGGATTAGTGCTACTCGCCTCCTTGTGGACCATACACTGACTCAATAACACATTTAGTGCCAGTTATACACAGAAATTATGGAAATTATCAGGCAACAAAAAGGTTGGTCAGTTGCATCATAAGCAGTTGACATCAGTTAATCTTGCATTGTGATTTCTAGATTGATCTTCAGAAATGTGCAAACTTTGTTTTGTTTTATTCACAAAGACCTTTTGGAGAAGAGTACTGAAGTGGAACAAATTGGAAAGGTCTCTCAAGGAGCTCGTACTACTTCAGTGGCTAAATGGCCTTCTTATGTGTTATGTGATTCTTTGATCACAGTACTATTTTCATGTGATTCCATGAGAAAAATCAATTTTCTCTTAATTTATTTTTGAACAAAAAACTCCACTGCAAGGTCTGCTTTTTCTGTTTTGGTTCTTGATAGATTTGGGATATGTCATTAATCTATAATATGCAGTGAGATGTAATGCAATTATCATTGTAATATGATTTGTATGGAACAATACGTTGCAGAATGAATCAGCTGATATGGTGTTACTGTTGGATATGTGACATGAGTCCCGTTTGCAGTCTTCAGCTAAAAAATGTTCACTTAAGCAACATAAAAGAGATTTGATTATGCCTGCAAAACTGTACCCTAGCCCTACACAAAACTATCAATAAAAGTGAGAACCTGGTAAAAAGAATACTCTGAACATTTTAGTCTCCAAAATGTATATTCGAAAGGAGGTACAATATTAATTGACCATTATTGAACATAGTTTACAGATGGATGTAATGATTATTTACATCGAAATGCTTTTCTCATTCATGCTTTCTGAACATTATTTCTATAATCATATTGCAATAAATTTTGTGTGAAGAATTTCTCAGTCTTCGGCTTGCTGCAGTGTCCCAGCGAAGCTCAGCGTAAGCTGGAAGAATAACATCTCATTTTCTACATGGGAAATCTGCAGACTTTGGGACTCAAAATCAACCATTAAAAATTGGATCCATTGGAAATAGAGGGGTCACTTCTGCATTCAGGTCTCAACTGCCACTTGCAAAGTTATGTAGCTTTTTTCCAATTCTGCAGAAGTCCACTCTGAGTTATCTGTGCTTTATTTAGTTGCAAGGATTCATTTTTTTTTTAGAAATCCACAACAATAACTCTGAAAGATCACTACTGGGATAAAATTTAGGATAGAATACCATCTTTACTTTCCCTCCATCAATACTTTCTCTCTCTGCCATTGAGCATTATCATAGAAGACCAGAGTAACTTGAGGTAAATCCTACATACTACCAACAATCCATATATTTTAAGATTCAGCATCTTAGTTTATTCATTTAAAAGCATTAACTTTACTTGATGTAAATTGTAATACTGCCTTAAGCCCTATGTTTGATTTAGAGTTAAGTATAGCATGATTTTGTGCTTTGGTGCAAGATTGTTGGCAGAACTTTTCATATGTATTTTGTTTTGATAAATACTTGTGAAGAATTCACTAACAATGACTGCTTCATATCCTATTAGAAACACAAAACTACATATCAGAATTTACAAACCTGTTCCCTAGTATAAATCAACAAGACCACTGTTAGCTCTCCTTGGAAAACACATATTAGTCCAAATATATGACCTTCCATATTTTTATTCATTTGAATAAATTCTATTCCACAAGCAAGGTGTTTGAGGAATCAGTGGTACAACTGTTCAGAAAAGATTTTGTGAATTGGACAAAAGAAGATAGCCATTGAATTAGTTTTATTATTGTGTGGCATTGGTTGATTATTGAGCAAAAGCTTCTAGATAATTTTAGATTATCAGCATTTCTTCTCAGAATAAGCAACTCCCCCACAGGATCTCTATGGCATTTGCATTTGCTAACTGAACAGTATGCTACAGATGATGAACAGTCTCCAGACTTGAAACATTAATGCTACTTTCTTCCCACTGATGCCAGACCTGCTGGATTTCACCAGCAATTTTTGTTTTTGTTTCAGATCTCCAGCATGTATAGTTCTTTGTTTTATTTTAGTTGATTGTGACCGATGAGAGTAAATACTGAGGCAATTACAATCTGAAGTCCTGTTGTATTGGTTTTGTTATTTATGATAGAATATTTTAGATGGCCAGGAATCAAAAGCAGTAACTATGTACATAATTTGAGTGTTTACATCACACGTAACTGAGATAGCAAACTAAAGGACAGCTCATTATCAAAAAGATTGAATTTTGAGTATCTTTGTTAGAACATAGAATATAGAAAAGCACAGCACAGAACAGGCCCTTTGGCCCACGATGTTATGCCGAGGTTTAATCCTAATGTAAAATATAGTAACTTGACCTATGCACCCCTCAACTCACCGCTATCCATGTGCATGTCCAACAGTCACTTAAATGTCCCCAATGACTCTGCTTCCACCACCATAGCTGACAATGCATTCCATGCATTCACAACTCTCTGCGTAAAGAACCTACCTCTGACGTCTCCTTTATACCTTCCTCCTAATATCTTTAAACTATGACTTCTTGTACCAGTCAATCCTGCCCTGGAAAAAGGTCTCTGGCTATTGACGCTATCTATTCCTCTCATTATTTTGTACACCTCGATTAGGTCTCCTCTCTTCCTCCTTCTCTCCAGAAAGAAAGGTCCGAGCTTATTCAACCTTTCTTCATAAGGCAAGCCCTCCAGTCTAGGCAGCATCCTGGTAAACCTTCTTTGCACCCTCTGCAAAGCCTCAGTATCTTTCCTATTGTAGGGTGACCAGAACTGGACACAATATTCCAAGTGTGGTCTCACCAGGGACTTGTAGAGCTGTAGCAAAACCTTGCTGCTCTTAAACTCGATCCCCCTGTTAATGAAAGCCAAAACACCATATGTTTTCTTAACAACCCTATCCACTTGGGTGGCAACTTTGAGGGATCTATGTACTTGCACACCCAGATCCCTCTGTTCCTCCACACTGCCAAGAATCCTGTCTTTAATCCTATATTCAGTAGTCAAGTTCGACCTTCAAAATGCATCACTTCACATTTATCCAGGTTGAACTCCATCTGCCATTTCTCAGCCCAGCTCTGCATCCTGTCTATGTTGCGCTGCAGCCTGCAGTAGCCCTCTATACTATCAACGACACCTCCAACCTTTGTGTCATCTGCAAATTTACTAACCCACCCTTCAACCTCACCCAAGTCATTTATAAAAACTACAAAGAGCAGAGGCCCAAGAACAGAGCATTGCAAGACCCCACTCAACACTGTCCTCCAGGCAGAATACTTTCCACTCTCTGCCTTCTGTCAGCCAGCCAATTCTGAATCCAGATAGCCAAATCTCCCATACTTCCTGACTTTATGAATGAGCCTACCATGGGGAACCCTATCAAATGCTTTACTGAAGTCCATATACACCACATCCACTGCTCGACCATCGTCAACTTGTCTTGACACCTCCTCAAAGAATTCAATAAGCTTGGTGAGGCATGACCTGCCCCTCACAAAGCCATGCTGACTGCCTTTAATCACATTATGCTTTGGCAAATAGTCATAAATCCTATCCCTCAGAATTCTTTCCAAAACTTTGCAGACCACAGACGTAAGACTGACTAGTCTGTAATTGCCAGGGATTTCCCTATTACCCTTCTTGAAAAGAGGAACAACATTTGCCTCCTTCCAATCCTCTGGTATGACTCCTGTGGAGTGAGGAGGCAAATATCCTCACCAGCGGCTTAGCAACCTCCTTTCTTGCTTCCCAGAGCAGCCTAGGATAAATCTGGTCTGGCCATGGGGACTTACCAATCTTAATGTTTTTCAAACTTTCTAGCACATCAACTTCATCAATCTTGATCTGGTCAAGACCATATCCCAGTTCCTCTAAGTTTTCATTTACAACAAGTTCTCTTTCCTCAGTGAAAACCGAAGTAAAAAACTCATTTAGGACTTCCCCTATCTGCTCAGACTCCATGCACAAGTTCCCTCCGCTATCTCTGGTTGGCCCTACCTTGTCCATGATCATTCTCTTATTCCTCATGTATGAATAAAATGCCTTTGTGTTCTCCCTAATCCTTCTTGCCAACCCTTTTTCGTGCCCCCTCCTGGCTCTCCTCAGTCCATTTCTGAGCTCCTTTCTAGTAAGCCGGTAATCCTCTAAAGCTGTGCTAGATCCTTGCTTCCTCCACCTTACTTAAGCTGCCTTCTTCCTTTTGATGAGAAGTTCCTCTGTTCTCTTCATCCAAGGTTCCTTAATCTTACTCCTTCTTACCTGTCTCAGAGGAACAAATTCGTGCATCACTCACAACAACTGCTCCTTATATAGTCTCCATATATCTGCTGTGCCCTTTCTGTGGAACAATTGCTCTCAATCTGTACTTCCCAACTCCTGTCTGATAGCATCATAATTTCCTTTTCCCCAATTAAATATTTTCACTTGGTAACTGCTCCTTTCACTCTCCAGGGCTATGCTAAATGTGAGGCAATTGTGATCACTTTCACCAAAGTGCTCTCCCACCTTGAGATCTGACACCTGTCCTGGCTCGTTGCCGAGCACCAAATCCAAAATGGCCTCTCCCCTCGTCGGTCTGTCTACATACTGAGTAAGGAAACCCTCCTGAACACACCTGACAAAAACGGCTCCATCCAAACCATCTGCACTTAGGAGGTTCCAGTTGATATTGGGAAAGTCGAAATCCTGCTACTTTTGCATTTTTCCAGAATCTGCCTGCCTCTGAGATCTTCAATCTCTCTACTGCTATTAGGTGAATACTTAGGTAAATCTTGATACTGAATGTTTATAACATGTTTATATCAACTGGGAAAATCAGAAGATAGAACTGGAATGCATGTGTAACGGACTTAAATTCTAGTTTGAGGAAAATTAATCCATTGAAATGCAATATAAGAGCAATTTTGCTTACCACCTGTGAACCTCAAATATATAGATGTTTTATTCAGTCTGTTCAGATGTGTTATGACACATCTCCTAAACAGGTGAGACCTGAAGCAAGGTCTTCCAGTCCAGATGTAAGGGTGTTATCACTGCATCACAACAACCCTGCCTCAAATATATACATTGAGTAATGTTAAAAGTCTTGCCCAGTCTAAAGACCAAATGTATGTATTCAAATCATTAAATAGCCTGCAGCAGCTTGTAACTGCAGAAACATATTGGTTTATTTAGAAGAGGCAAAGGGCTGCCTCACAGCGTCAGAGACCCGGGTTAAATTCCCACCTCAGGCGACTGACTGTGTGGAGTTTGCACATTCTCCCTGTGTCTGTGTGGGTTTCCTCTGGGTGCTCCGGTTTCCTCCCACAGTCCAAAAATGTGCAGGTGAGATGAATTGGCCATGCTAAATTGCCCGTAGTGTTAGGTGAAAGGGTAAATGTAGGGGAATGGGTCTGGGTGGGTTGCGCTTCGGCAGGTCGGTGTGGACTTGTTGGGCCGAAGGGCCTGTTTCCACACTGTAAATAATTTAATCTAATCTGTAAGACTAAAAATGTATTACTTTAGTGATGAAACTGTCTGAAACAGGTGACTTTTGAAGAGTTTATAGGTAAAGCAATGAAAGCTTTGCCTTCAATTTGAAAGAACATTAAACCAATGGAGCTTATCAGTCAAAGACTCACCCACGTATGCTGTAATAAAAGCAAATGCTGCAAATTTGAAATAAACTTAGAGAACGCTGGAGAAACTCTGGCAGCAGCTTTGGAGAAATGAAGGTTTTGAGACAGGGGTGACACCTCTTCAGAACCATGTACAACTATGCCTTTTGAACTAATACTTAAGTTGAAGTCTAGTGTTGGATATACTAGTGAGTTACATGCCACAAGGTCCAACAGCTTTAGAATCAACACAATAGTTTAATGACACTAAGGATGTTGTTAAAAAAAAAATCAATATCCAAGCCAATGTTTTACTAGTACAAAAATAGAAATTGTTGGAGAACCTCAGCAGGTCTGATAGTATTTATGAAGAGAAAGTAGAGTCAACATTTCAGGCCCAGACCCTGCTTCGGAACTAATTGTCTCTAGGAAAATGTAGTATTTGTGAAGAATAGGGGTAGGCTTAATGGGGGAGGGGGAGAGATTGAATGATAGGTGGCACGGCGGCACAGTGGTTAGCACTGCTGCCTCACAGCGCCAGAGACCCGCGTTCAATTCCCACCTCAGGCGACTGACTATGTGGAGTTTGCACATTCTCCCCGTGTCTGCGTGGGTTTCCTCCAGGTGCTCCGGTTTCCTCCCATAGTCCAAAAATGTGCAGGTTAGGTAAATTGGCCACACTAAATTGCCCGTAGTGTTAGGTGCAGGTGTAAATATAGAGGAATGGGTCTGGGTGGGTGCGCTTCGGCAGGTCGGTGTGGACTTGTTGGGCCGAAAGGCCTGTTTCCACACTGTAAGCAATCTAATCTAATCTAATAGATAAAGATGGAGCCCAGAGTGAGAGAGAGAACTGCAGTTTGGCAGAAGAAGGGATAATGGTAAGCTGGGGAGAAAGAAAAGCCGCTAATGGGGATTATCGGTGGGTGAAAATGGGTTGGCTGTGACGAAAGCAACCCATATGATGACATGGACTGGGTTGTGAGGGTGGGTAAAAGACAGGAAAGAAGGTACTCAGGCCCTAAATTTATTGAACTCAATATGGAGTCCTGAGGCTGCAAGATCCCCAAGTGGAAAATGAGATGCTGTTCTTCCAGCTTGTTCTGAGCCTTACCAGAACTCTGCAGCAGCCCCAGTAAAGATTAAAATGTTGACCAGGGAACACGTGATGTGTCAAAGTGTCATAGAATCGTAGAGGTTTACAAGATGGAAACAGGCCTTTCAGTCCAACGTGTCCATGCTGCCCAGTTTTCACAATTAAACTAGTCCCATTCTTCCATCCCATCCCATCTGCACAGTTGTCTAAATGTTTCTTAAATTACAAAATTATACTTGCCTTCACCACTACCTCTGGCAGCCCACACCAGACACTCACCACTCTCTATGTGAGAAAAGGTCCCCTCTCACCTGTGCCCACTAGTTTTATTCCCTTCAAACATGGGGAAAAGCTGTTGGATATCTACCTTATCTATGCCTCTCATGGTTTTATAGACCTCTGTAACGTAATCCCTCGGCCTCCTACACTCCAGGGGAAAACAATCCAATCTTTCCTTATAACTCAAACCTTCCAGTCCAAGTAGCATCTTAATAAATCTGTTCTGCACTCTTTCTAGTTTAATTATATCATTTCTATAATAGGGCATGTAGAACTGAATGCAACACTCCAAATGTGGCCTTACCAGTGTCTTATACAGCTACAACAAGACATCCAAACTTCTAAATACAATGCTCTGACCAATGAAAGCAAGCACCCTGAAAGCTTTCTTCACCACTCTACCTGTGATATCACTTTTAAGAATCTATGATCTTGTACCCCTATTTGTTCTATAACAGTCCCCAGGCCCTTACCATTGACTGTGCAGATCCTACCCTCGTTTGACCTACCAAAAATGCAACATCTCACATTTATCTAAATTAAACTCCATCTGCCATTCCTCAGCCCACTGACCCAGTTGATCAAGATCTCTGACCCAGATAGCTTTTTTCACTATCCACTATACCACCAGACTTGATGTCATCCACAAACTTACTAACCATACATCCTAAATTCTCATCCAAATCATTTACATAAACGATGAATAATAGTGGACCCAGCAACAATCTCTGTGGCACACCACTGGTCACAGGCCACCTGTCTGAAAACTGTTACGACACGGCAATGAACCCCTCTGTTAATTAAACACCCAGAAAAGCTTACCTTGCCTTGTAAGCTGTTAAAATATGAGTGACAAAGAACTTCCAAATTCTACTACTTAATATCAATTTATTCTTTAACTCTAAAAGTAAACATTAAACAACAACTATTCACAATTCTAAGTCCCCCTTTCTCTTAACTGTTTACCCGCCTCCAAATCGCTAACAATGTACTGTTCCAATGAACCATTTATTAAAATTGCATCAACTTAATTTCAAAACCATACAGCAACTGTTGTCTTCAGTATCTTTCTTCTTCCAGCTGAAGTTTTCCCTGGGTCATCTTCTTCCTTTTTCCTGTGAAAATGTTTCAAAATCTTGAGTCTCTCTCTTGATGGCTGTTGCTCTGTCTGATTTTCAGAATATCTGCCTTTTTTTATCTCCCACTGTCAGACCATCTCATTGGTTTGATGTTGGCAAAACAATAAATTCAAACTCGAATGGGTTTTAGTATCCAAGGGCATAATTTGAACTAATCGGTTAAATTTGAATTGTTGTCAAAACAGCAACTGACTCAGGTATCTATTTCACAGCCAAATGTTACATATTTTCAATTTTCCAGTATACTCTGAGACTGCTCTTGTAAGCTGTCAGTGTAGAACACCATTCTCTCTCTCAAAGATACAGTACATGCCTTCAACTTCATGACAAAACCAATCCTCTTCCACCACCTTCTGTCTTCTGCCATCAAGTCAATTTTGGATTCAGTTAGCTAGCTCTCCTAGAATCACATGAGATTTAATCTTAATCACACCCTAACATGTGGTATCTATTATACATGAGTCAGATTTCAGCATCCATAGATCTGCAGTGCATGTGACCATCACCGATGGATTGGGTCCTAAGGTGTTGGTGACATGCATCCAAGAGGGATTTCAGGAGGACAAGCAGTGAGCTGGAGTTGCAATACAACAATAAACTGCCATTCCTAGATGTCATGTGGTACATGTCGGCACAAATGATGTCGGGAAGAAGAGGAGGAACATACTACAGCGGGACTTAGGAGAACTAGGAAGAAGGCTGAAAAGCAGGACGTCCAAGGTGGTTATCTCCAGTTTGCTTCCAGTTCCTCGGGCTGGTGAGGCCAGAAACAGGGAGATAATGGACTTGAACGTGTGGCTGGGGAACTGGTGCAGGAAGCAAGGATTTAAATTCTTGGATCACTGGAGTATGTTTTGTCTAAGCATAAATTCTACAAGAAAGACGGTTTGCACCTTAATAGGTTAGGGACCAGCATTCTGGCAGGCAGGTTTGCTACTGCAACACAGCTACGTTTAAA
>NC_057732.1:40501685-40518100 GCF_004010195.1 Chiloscyllium plagiosum | reverse complement strand
TTCATGAGGTCAATTCCTGGAATGGCGGGACTACCTTACGCTGATAGATTGGAGCGACTGGGCTTGTATACCCTTGAGTTTAGAAGACTTGAGAGGGGATCTGATTGAGACATATAGATTATTAAAGGATTGGACACTCTGGAGGCAGGAAGCATGTTTCCGCTGATGGGTGAGTGCTGAACCAGAGGACACAGCTTAAAAATATGGGTAGACCATTTAGGACAGAGATGAGGAGAAACGTCTTCACCCAGAGAGTGGTGGCTGTGTGGAATGCTCTGCCCCAGAGGGCAGAGGAGGCCCAGTCTCTGGATTCATTTAAGAAAGAGTTGGATAGAGCTCTCAAGGATTGTGGAATCAAGGGTTATGGAGATAAGGCAGGAACAGGATACTGATTAAGGATGATCAGTCATGATCATATTGAATGGTGGTGCAGGCTTGAATGGCAGAATGGCCTATTCCTGCACCTATTGTCTATTGTCTATTGTCACAGTAGAGCGAACAGCCAATGGGGAACTTCAAACCAATGTCCACAGGAAAACAACACATACTGACCAAATACTGAACTACAGAAGCAAACATCCCAACAGCCACAAACGAAGCTACATTAGAACATTATTTCAGTGATCCACCACACACTGCAGCACAGAGAAACTACAAAGAGCAGAGGAAAATCACCTATATAGTGTACTCAAAAAGAACATGTACTCAATGAACACGGTCCGCCAATTTCTCAGCAACAAACCCAAACAAGCAGACAAAATGCTTCCAGAAACCCTAGCCACTCTCCCTTACATCAAAGACATCTCAGAAATGACTGCCAGACCACTCAGACCTCTTGGCAACATTTACAATATATCTTGTAAGAACTGTGACAAACATTACATTGGACAAACAGGCATAAAACTCGCCACCAGGATACATGAACATCAACTAGCCACAAAAAGACATGACCCATTCTCACTCGTATCCTTACATACAGATGAAGAAGGATGCCACTTCAACTGGTACAACACATCATCCTAGGACAAGCCAAATAGAGACACACACACAAGAATTCTGAGAAGCAAGGCATTCCAACCAGAACTCTACCAACAAACACATCGATTTGGAACACATTTACCACCCTCTGAGAAAAAGAAAAGAAAGTGACATCACAACAGGAAATGACATCACCAATTCAAGGAAACCTAAACACATAAATAGGAAGCAGGTTACTAACACCAGTGCTTCACTGGAAGCTCACTGATGATGTTACCTAGTATGGTGGTGAAACATCTGGAAACGAAGCCTCCAGCTCAGCGAGCAAACTTATATCTCGGTAAAGACTTTGTTTGGCATAAAGAAACCCATATACTGTATTCAAATACCAAACAGGTTTCAGTTTTAGAGAATTTACTGTAATGTAGCTCATCAACAAACTAGTTGAAATTGTATCTTAGTCTCAATGTTCCAAGAAACTGTGCTGCTAAGGATTTTGGTGAATCATAAATCATTTTCTGCTTTTCCTATTTTTGACACGAGCAAGCATGGTATCAGAAAGATGCTTTTACTAATTAGCATCTGCAGGCTTTGAAATATGTATCCTGTGCTTTGATCAGGCAAATTAGTGAAAAAAGTCCAAGTCTTATCTCATAATATTGGAGAAGCAATAAGTGTTTTAAAAGATTGGGAGGGGAAGAAACATATAGTTACCGTAGAATGCAACATAGAAGCATGGAAATATAGAAACATAGATGAAGGGATACTATTTGGAAGTATAAAGAAATATAAAACAGTTCTCCCCGTGTCTGTGTGGGTTTCCTCCGGGTGCTCCGGTTTCCTCCCACAGTCCAAAGATGTGCAGGTCAGGTGAATTGGCCATGCTAAATTGCCCGTAGTGCTAGGTGCATTAGTCATAGGGAAATGGGTCTGGGTGGGTTACTCTTCGAAGGGGTCGGTGTGGACTGATTGGGCCGAAGGGCCTGTTTCCACACTGTAGGGAATCTAATCTAATCTAAACTAAAAAAAGGACAAATTAACAGAAAATGAAACTAACCAAGATCTTGGCTGACCTGAGATATTGTGCCTCTCTCTATTCAAGCAATTTATTTTATTCGTTCATATTATGTGATCAACACTGTTGACCATCCCTACTTGTCCTTGAGAAGGTGGTAGTGAACTGCTGCAGTCAATTTGGTATTTGTAGACCTACAGTGCCATTGGGGAGGGAAATCTTGGATCTTGATCCAGCTGCACTGAATGAACGATAATATATTTCCAAGCTTAAATGATGAGTAATTTAGAGGGCAACTTTCAGGTGGTGGTGTTTCTATGTTTCTGCTGCTATTGTTCCCCTGGATGGTAGAGGTCATGAATTTGAAATGTGCTATCTAAGGCGCAAGTAGTAGAGTCTTCGAGTCATAGAAATGGGCGACACGGTGGTACAGTGGTTAGTACTGCTGCCTCACAGCGCCAGAGACCCAGGTTCAATTCCCAACTCAGGCAACTGTCTGTGTGGAGTTTGCACATTCTCCCCGTGTCTGCATGGGTTTCCTCCAGATGCTCCGGTTTCCTCCCACAGTCCAAAAATGTGCAGGTTAGGCGAATTGGCCATGCTAAATTGCCCGTAGTGTTAGGTGAAGGGGTAAATGAATGGGTCTGGGTGGGTTACTCTTCAGAGGGTCGGTGTGGACTTGTTGGGCCGAAGGGCCTGTTTCCACACTAAGTAATCTAATCTAATCTAAAATGTACATCATGGAAACAGACCCTTCGATCCAAATAAACCATGCCGACCAGATATCCCAACCCAATCTAATCCCACCTGTCAGCACCCAACCCATATCCCTCCAAACCCGTCCTATTCATATATCCATCCAAATGCCTTTTAAATGTTGCAATTGTACCAGCCTCCATCACTTCCTCTGGCAGCTCATTCCATACACGTATCACCCTCTGTAAGAAAAAGTTGATCCTTAGGTCCCTTTTATATCTTTCCCCTCTCACCCTAAACCTATGCCTTCTAGTTCTGGATTCCCCCACTCCAGGGAAAAGACTTTGTCTATTTATCCTATCCATGCCCCTCATAATTGTGTAAACCTCTATAAGGTCACCCCTCAGCCTCCGACACTCCAGGGAAAACTGCCCCAGCCTGATCAGCCTCTCCCCATAGCTCAAATCCTCCAACCCTAGCAACATCCTTGTAAATCTTTTCTGAACCCTTTCAAGTTTTATAACATCCTTCCGATAGGAAGGAGACCAAAATTGCACGCAATATTCCAACAGTGGCCTAATCAATGTCCTGTACAGCCGCAACATGATGTCCCAACTCCTGTACTCAATACTCTGACCAATAAAAGAAAGCATACCAAACGCCTTCTTCACTATCCTATCTACCTGTGACTCCACTTTCAAGGAGCTATGAACCTGCATTCCAAGATCTCTTTGTTCAGCAACACTCTCTAGGACCTTACCATTAAATGTATAAGTCCTGCTAAGATTTGCTTTCCCAAAATGCAGCACCTTGCATTTATCTGAATTAAACTCCATCTGCCACTTCTCAGCCTATTGGCCTATCTGATTAAGATCCTGTTGTAATCTGAGGTAACCTTCCAAATCATTTATGTAAATGACAAAAAGTAGAGGGCCCAGCACTGATCCTTGTGGCAGTCCACTGGTCACAGGCCTCCAGTCTGAAAAATAACCCTCCACCACCACACTCTGAATTCTATCTTTGAGCCAGTTCTGTATCCAAATGGCTAGTTCTCCCTTTATTCTGTGAGATCTAACCTTGCTAACCAGTCTCCCATGGGGAACCTTGTCAAATGCCTTACTGAAGTTCAAATAGGTCACATCTACTGCTCTGCCCTCATCAATCCTCTTTGTTGCTGCTTCAAAAAACTCAATCAAGTTTGTGAGACATGATTTTCCACGCACAAAGCCATGTTGACTATCCCTAATCAGTCCTTGCCTTTCCAAATACATGTAGATCCTGTCCCTCAGGATCCGCTCTAACAACTTGCCCACTACCAACATCAGGCTCACTGGCCTATAGTTCCCTGGCTTGTCCTTACTACCACATTAGCCAACCTCCAGTCTTCCGGCACCTCACCTGTGACTATCGATGATACAAATATCTCAGCAAGGGGCCCAGCAATCACTTCTCTTGCTTCCCACAGAGTTCTAGAGTACACCTGATCAGGTCCTGGGGATTTATCCACCTTTATGCATTTCAAGACATCCAGCACTTCCTCCTCTGTAATATGGACATTCTGCAAGGTGTCACCATCTATTTCGCTACTTTCTATAACTTCTATATCCTTTTCCACAATAAATACTGATGCAAAATACTCATTTAATATCTCCCCCATTTTCTGCAGCTCAACACAAAGGCCGCCTTGCTGATCTTTGAGGGGCCCTATTCTCTCCCTAGTTACACTTTTGTCCTTAATGTATTTGTAAAAACTCTTTGCATTCTCTTTAAGTCTCTTTGCCAAAGCTATCTCATGTCCCCTTTTTGCCCTCCTGATTTCCCTCTTGAGTATACTCCTACTGCCTTTTACTCCTCTAAGGATTCACTCAATCTATCCTTGTACATGCTTCCTTCTTTTTCGTAACCAAACCCTCCATTTCTTTAGTCATCCAGCATTCCCTATATCTACCGGCCTTTCCTTTCTCCCGAACAGGAATATACTTTCTCTGGATTCTCATTATCTCATTTCTGAAGGCTTCCCATTTACCAGCCGTCCTTTTACCTGCTAACATCTGCATCCATTAAGCTTTTGAAAGTTCTTGCCTAATACCGTCAAAATTGGCCTTTCTCCAATTTAGAACTTCAACTTTTAGATCTGGTCTATTCTTTTCCATCACTATTTTAAATCTAATATAATTATGGTTGCTGGCCCCAAAGTGCTCCCCCACTGACACCTCAGTCACCTGCCCTGCCTTATTTCCCAAGAGTAGGTCAGGTTTTGCACCTTCTCTCGTAGGTACATCCACATACTGAATCAGAAAATTTTCTTCTACACACTGAACAAATTCCTCTCCATCTAAACCCTTAACACTATGGCAATCCCAGTCTATGTTTGGAAAGTTAAAATTCCCTACCATAGCCACCCTATTATTCTTACAGATAGCTGAGATCTCCTTACAAGTTTGTTTCTCAATTTCCCTCTGACTATTAGGGGTTTATAATACAATCTCAATAAGGTGATCATCCCTTTCTTATTTCTCAGTTCCACCCAAATAACTTCCGAGGATGTATTTCCAGGAATATCCTCCCTCACCACAGCTGCAATGCTATTCCTAATCAAAAACGCCACTCCCCCTCCTCTCTTGCCTCCCTTTCTATCCTTCCTATAGCATCTGTATCCTGGGACATTAAGCTGCCAGTCCTGCCCATCCCTGAGCCATGTTTCTGTAATTGCTATGATATCCCAGTCCCATGTTCTTAACCATGCACTGAGTTCATCTGCCTTCCCTGTTAAGGCCCCTTGCATTGAAATAAATGCAATTTAATTTCTTAGTCCTACCTTTTTCCTGCCTGCCCTGAATGTTTGACTTGCTTCTGTTCTCAACTGTACCAGTCTCAGATTGATTTCTTTCCTCACTATCTCCCGGGTCCCACCAACCCCTCCCCCCCCCCCCAACCTTACTAGTTTAAATCCTCCCGAGCAGCTCTAGCAAATCTCCCTACCAGTATATTAGTCCCCTTCCTGAAGTGAAGACAAATCAGACAAATAGCACACTTCTGATCACTAATTTCTGCTGGAATGTTGTAAGCCACCTGACTTGTTCAACAGGAGATACATATCCAATTATGATCCAGTGAAGTTGGTTACTGATATTCATGCAAGGTGTGGTTTATAAAGTATCATGGTGAATCTTCATATCTTAATTTTTGAAGAAGAGACAAAGAAGACTAATGAAGGCAGAGCGGTGGACATTGTCTATGTGGACTTCAGTACGGCATTTGACAAGGTTTTGCAAGGTAGACTGGTTAGCAAGGTTAGATTACTTGGAATATAGGGAGAACTAGCCATTTGGATACAAAGATAAGAGACAGAGAGTTGCGGTGGAGGGTGGCTTTTCAGATGGGAGGCCTGTGATCAGCGGTGTACTGCAAGGATCGGTACTGAGTCCACTGCTTTATGTTATTTAGATAAATGATTTGGATGTGAATATAGGAGGTATGGTTAGTACGTTTCTAGATGACACTAAATTTGATGGTATTGTGGATAGCAAAGAAAGTTACCTCGGATTCCAACGGGACCTTGATCAGGCGGGCAAATGGACTGATAAGTGGCAGATGGAGTTTAATTTAGATAAATGTGAGATACTGCATTTTAGTAGGGAAAATCAGGGCAGGACTTATACATTTAATGGTAATGGATCCCAGGGAGTGTTGCAGAATAAAGAGATCTTGGGGTACAGGTTCATAGTTCCTTGAAAGTGGAAATGCAGGCAGACAGGATTGTGAAGAAGGCATTTGGTATGCTTGCCTTTATCGGTGAGTGCATTGAATAAGAATTTGGAGGTATGCTGAAGCTGAAAAGAAAATTGGTTAGGCAGCTTTTGGAATACTGCATTCAATTCTGGTTACCCCACTCATCCCCCCTCCCACCCCCGCGCCCCTCCCCGTTATAGGAAACTTGGAAGGATTCAGAAAAGATTTACAAAGATGTTGCCACAGTTGGAGAGTTGAGCTATAGATAGAAACTGAATAGGTAGGGGAGGCAATGGCCAAGTGGTATTATTTCTGAATTGTTAATCCAGAGACCCAAATACCTGGGGATCCAGGTTCACAATCCCACTACAGCAGATGATGAAATTAAATTTAAAAAAAAAGTCTGGAACTAAATGTCTAATAATGACCATGAATCCATTGTCATTTGTCAGAAAAACCTATCCAGTTCACGAATGCCTTTTCGGGAAGGAAACTGTCATACTTATCTGGTCTGGCCTCTATGTGAGACCAGACCCACAGCAGTATTGTTGACTCTTAACTCCACTCTGGGCAATTAGGGGTGAGCAATAAATGCTGTCCTAGCCAGCGATGGCATCATCCTATGAATGAATAAAGGAAAAAACTGGCTGGAGCTATTTCCCCTGGAAGGTCAGAAGCTGAGTGGTGACCTTTTTATAAAATCATGTGGGGCATGGATAAGGTGAATAGTCAAGGTCTTTCCCCCAGGGCATAGCCTTAAGGTGAGAGGGACAACTTTTCCATGCAGAGGATTCCTGATGAAGGGCTTTTGCCCGAAACGTCGATTTTCCTGCTTCTTGGATGCTCCCTGATCTGTTGTGCTTTTCCAGCACCACTCTAATCTAGACTCTGATCTCCAGCATCTGCAATCCTCACTTTTGCCTAGCTGTCTATGCTAGAGATGATGGGCAATTACAACATTTAAAAAGTATCAGGATAGGTACATGAATAGGAAAAGGATTTAGAGGGATATGGGTCAAATGCTGGAAAATGGCACTAGATTTATTTAGAATATCTGGTCAGCATGGATGAGTTGGACCTCTGTGCTGTATATCTCTATTACTCTATGACGCTAAAAGAAGAAAAACTGTTTATCGTCGTGAAACTATTTACTAGCATAAACCAATGAGAATAAAATACTAGGAGGTCAAAACAAATTTCAGTCTTTGAGATCAAGAGAATTAACTTGCAACTTAAAGTAAAATTAAATTTCAGTCAGCAGTCAATAATTTTCAGATAAGCATAATAGTGAATCCATATTTGCTTAATTCTGGCTTAAAAATATGTGGCGCCCACGAATTGTTTCTAGGTTAACATGATAGTGGAACATACTGAGAAAATGACATACTATGTCTCGGGATTCATTATAACCAATATCTGCTGCAGTTTAATGAGCATGATTTAATGGCTTGCAGTTCATAGTGTGCACAGCTGAGTTGTTGCCTTAATGAGATAGCATCAAGTAGGGACGAAAAAATATTTTCTTCAAAAAACCAAACTGGGAAAACTGCCAAATGAGAATTGGTTGAAATTTTATTCTTATAGATTCGGAGTTCTGCTTTGTGATGATGAGATCTATTTCATGATATATGTACTTTATCACTAATGTGCAATACTCTCAGCACACAAAAATATGTTTTTCCCAATTGTAATTGTCCTAAGTCACATTCATTCACAAATATCTACAAGTCAGCTAAAAGAATGAGGCACTGTTGAAAAATCCTTCAATGATTATAGAATAGAATAGTCAATATTTAATTCCTACAGTGCCCATCTAGGCGATTTGGCCATCAAATCTGCACTGATCCTCCAAACAGCATTCCACCCCAACCCCATAACCCCACATTTACCATAGTTAACTCCTCTAGTCTGCACACTACAGGCAATTTAGCATGGCCAATCCACATAACCTATACATTTTTGGACGGTTGGAGGAAACTGGAGCACCTGGAAGAAAACCACACAGATACATTGAGAATATGTAAACTCCACACAGTCACCTAAGACTGGAATCATACACAAGTCCATCGTCCCTGTGGCAGCAGTTTTAACCACTGTGCCACAATGCTCTTTAAATCCCATTGGACTGGCAACATACTTTTTTACGGAATTGCTGTGTTCAAAAGTAATACTAACCTTTGAACTGTCGAAACCTAAATACTTCCGTTTTCTCTTTAAAGTTTCATGTAAAACAGATTCGCTAACACCTGAAAAAGAGACAGAACTGCTTATAGCATATATAAAGAAACAAACCACTTGAGCCAGCCAGTCCACTCCATGATGCTATTTATACTCCATTTGAGCCTCCTCCCATCCTTCTTCATCCAACTCTAACAGCATACCCCTTGATTCCATTTCCCTTTTCCATGCTTAACTGGCTTTCTTTTAACTAAAAGTATAATATGTTTCTCAAGCCTGTTCTGTTTGTTGAACCCTAGATGTTCCACATTTTCACTTTCTCTAGGGAAAGAGGTTTCTTCTGAATTCTCAATTTGAGTTTTTAGCAATTACCATACTTTCACAGAATCCCTACAGTGCAGAAAGAGGCCATTCAGCCCATCAACTTAGCATCAACCCTACAAAAAACACCCCACCCAGATCCAACCACTTACCTATCCCTATACCTCCACATCTACCATGGCTAATCCATCTAGTCTGCTTATCCCTAGACATGAAAGAGAATTTAGCATGGCCAATCCACCTAACCTACACATCTTTGGATTGTGGGAGGAAACCGGAGCACTTGGCAGAAAAACATGCAGAGACAGGAGATCCTGGAAACTCCATACAGACAGTCACCCAGGACTGGAATCAAACCTGGGACCCTAGTGCTGTGAGGCACAGTGCTAACCACTGAGCTACTGTGCTGCCCTGTCCTATAGTTCTGCTCTTGCCCATAAATGGAATTTCCCTTTCTCTCTGACCACTCTATCAAACCCTTTCCTAATTTTAAATTCTTGCCTTAGACAACTGCACAGATTTCTCCTTTTAAGAGAAAAAAGTCTCAGCTTGTTCATCTATCCAGATACATATAGCCTCATTATTCCAGTATTATTCTTGTAAATATTTTTGCATCTTCTCAGGAGCCTCCATATCCTTTTTATGATGTGGTGACAAGTACTGCACACAGTATTCTCGAACGTGGTTTAACGAAGATTCAACAGAAGTTTAGCATGGCCTCGCTACTTATTAATACTCTTCCTCTAAAATTAAATCTTACTACTTAGTTTGCTTTCTTTTTAATGGCCTTCTGAGCCTGTGTCATGACTTTTAGAACTTCCACATTTGAACTCCCAGATTCCTTTACTCCACTGTCCCATTTAGATCTTGATTTTCTCAGTAAATGCTACCTCCTTTTAATTTTCTCACTAAAATGTAATGCCTCACGCTGACCCAAAGGAAATTCACTTGTCAATTATATGCCCATTCTGCAAGGTTATTATTGCCTTATAATTTTTTGCAACCCTATCAGTATTAATTGTTGTCTGCAAATGTAGGAATTGTGGGGATAGCTATTCAAGACGAATGGGAACATGCCATCCAGATAGAGAACCAGCAAGAGCCTCAGGTCACCTCCTTGGACATATCTGATTGTATTAAGTGCTGATCAAGGGATATCCATCCCCCATACCCCAAAAGCCCCCAACCTCCCTGCAGAGGTTCTAGGCAACCAGAGGTTGGCAGTGAGAGTGGTGGAAGAGGTGAAATGCCAAATCCAAAAAATATTAAATAGGCTGACAATTAGATATAATGCTTTAATTATGATTCTGTATGACTCAAAGCAATAGAGCTCACTTCACAGACTATATGGGCGGCATGGTGGTTAGCACTGTTGCCTCACAGCACCAGAGACCGGGTTCAATTCCCGCCTCAGGCGACTGACTGTGTGGAGTTTGCACGTTCTCCCCGTGTCTGCGTGGGTTTCCTCTGGGTGATCTGGTTTCCTCCCATAGTCCAAAAATGTGCAGGTTAGGTGAGTTGGCCATGCTAAATTCCCCCGTAGTGGGGGAATGGGTCGGATGGGTTGCGCTTCAGCGGGCGGTGTGGGCTTGTTGGGCTGAAGAGCCTGTTTCCACACTGTAAGTAATCTAATCATATCCCAAGGATATAATGGACTGTTGCAAAAAGTTTGATAGCCCTATTGTACACTGTTCATTGTCTCACTTTTATAGTTAACTCCACAAATTATCCAGGAGTCAAGGAGAATAAGGAGGTAACAAAGTACCATGGTATTCCACCAGGACATAATTCGTGATCTTGGTTTTGGCACTGAGATATTGGAACCTGGATTGGAGGCTTGGAAAAAGTGAGCTTGGAGCTAGTTGTCAATGATGACTACAACTTCCAAAATATGCTTTTTCTCCCCAGCACCATTAGCTTTCACTCCAATGCAATGATACATGCTCAAACATTATCTCTAACTGTAACTACTTGAAATATATGAAAGGATTTACTGTTGATTACTGTCTTATTAGTATTCATTGAATATTAATGGGCACAAATTCCACTTAAGTCGGTTGTCGAAATGAATCACGAGACCTTTTGATATCTGGAGGTTGATTTTCTGTAACTAGACTAGCAATTAATCAGAGATTTTTGTATCAATCTGATTGGCAAATGACGCCTAAACAGGTTTTCTTAATTACCGGACTGCCAACTCTCAAATATTGGATTAGACAAGATTTAGGCAACATATACCCTGAGGGGAAGTTAGTAATAGGCACACCATTACAAGTGTTTTTGTATGTTTGACTACTTATGCATGTTTCTTTGTAGCCTGGTATAATTGTAAATAACCAGTGAAGGGGACATTCTTATTGTATTGAAAATGCAATATTCCTCCAAAGAATACCATGTTAACTCTGACAGTTTAACTTGTTAACTTCCTATGGTAAATGATTTATAAATTTGAATGTTCATCAAATCTATATCAATGGCTTTGTTGCAAACTTGGTGCTGGAATTTTGTAAAGGTGGAGTGGTCAAGTTAGGAAACTTTCCAATCCAGAAGACCCATCTCCTTTAAAAGGGTGCCTGACCACCTTATTTTCATTCTGCCACCATGAAAGCAGGAGGGAGTCAGGCCTGCCATCCTTGGTGGTAGACCTGAAGTGATTTTGAAGACAAATATATAGCTAGGCCAGCAAGCTCAAATATCCACCACTAGTTAGTGACATTAGCCCAGTTTTATTATGAATATTAGATACCCAAATCCTCACTCCACACATACCCCTCATATCCCCATGCCCCTTTAGATCCCCACACTATCCATGTATCCTCTCTTGCTACTCACCCAATATTCACTATGGTTACATCTCAGGATGTCTTTTAATTGAATTATAAAACAAATAAACTTTAAAGAAAATAATCCTATTTGAAAACAGCAACACAAACGAATTCTTCATCAAAAAAATGCCATACAAATAAACTTTAAAAATCCCATAAATAGAGAATCTGCTGTAAAAACAAACATCTATTTCATTAATTGCATCAAAATTACCTAATTCTTCAATAATCTCTTAAACGTGTTAATCAAAATAACTATACAGATGTTGCTGAAGCAGTTCTTGACATATTGAACTCAATCTAATATTCATAGTGGTCAAAGTTGTTATGACAAACCATTCCAGCTCACAGCAAATCAGGCAACTGAAACTGCAAAAAACAAACGGCTACATCTTCTAAAAAAGAATATACTTGTTAGCCTATCAATCAAAGCAGTCCAGAAGCAGGTGTAGTGTTTTCTCTAAAACAATTGTTGTTGAAGGTTTATATTTCATTTTAAAGGATTCTAGGCATGTAAATCACTTTAGATTATTCTGCAAATCCAATCACTGCAATAAAAACACAATACAGTATCTAACTACTGAAACTGAAATACTTTTTTAAAGTTTCAAAAGCTTATCATTGAAAGAATCCCAGAAGATTCTAACTTTTTACTCTGTTGGGGATCACCCATGTTTTCTCTGAGAGGGTTTGAACCATGTCCAGTAAATTTTAAGAGAGTTACAAACTATCAACCACACAGCTAGCAAGTTTGAGTGCAGAGTGTGGACTTACTATCTACAGCCTTATCCCACCCTGATGAAAATTGGAAGAAATAGGATTGGGGATGGGAATCCTGAATGTGTAGCCAGTTGTTACGTTAAAGGCTTCTGAGTTCAGTCACTTCCATACAAATCCTGTCCTTAGTCTCACCAAACATAACCCCACTCCACACTTGGCTGAACTGGAGCTCTCAGGTCCCATGCTGCAAATGGGGTCCAGATTCCTAAAAGTATATTCATAAGGGAGAACCAGTAAAACTTATGAATGATGCATACTGTTTCGCCTTGTTGTAGATACCTCAGAACACTGCTCCAATATGACCGCTACAGTCATTTCCAAGATTTTTTTAACTATCAAACAGTTTTCCTCATACAAGGGATAGTGTCCTTCCTTTTGAGGGGGGCAGATTTATTCCAAGATTGCTCTGTTCTAGGAAATTTCATCTAATATCAATGATTCCTTGATACCAAAATTAGTAAACAAAATTCCAAAGGCTGATTTGTACATCATTACATCTGCTTTTGTTCCTTATTTCATTAATAGCTCAATAAGCTATTAATGATTTTTGTTGGTTGAACTCAGGTACACTGATAAGGTTTGATTTGCTATTTGCACTGAGTTAATTGATTGCCACTCTAGTGTCTGTAGTTGGGCTGCAAATGTGCTGGGCATATGAGTAAAAATTAAGTAGGAATGCCCCTGCTGATCATGAATAAATGACACCATCCCCCCATTTCACTCAACTTTATTTGAAAGTGTACTTGTACCAATGTCATCACAAAACTAAATGCTTTATCTCCTTGGGTCAATTAATCTGCCTAAAGTCAGTCATTTGACCCTTACAGAGTGTACTTGGGCAAAGCAAAGACAGTTTAGATTACTTACAGTGTGGAAACAGGCCCTTCGGCCCAACAAGTCCACACCGACCCGCCGAAGCACAACCCACCCATACCCCTACATTTACCCCTTACCTAACACTACGGGCAATTTAGCATGGCCAATTCACCTGACCTGCACATCTTTGGACTGTGGGAGGAAACCGGAGCACCCAGAGGAAACCCACGCAGACACGGGGAGAACGTGCAAACTCCACACAGTCAGTCGCCTGAGGCGGGAATTGAACCCGGGTCTCTGGGTAGTTAGAGGTAGTGCATTGTGGAGGCAGCAAAGAAAGTATCCAAAATTGATTGGAATAGTATGTTTGGTAACCTTAAGAGCAAAGAGAGGAGAAATGTAAGGTTATGATTGGAGAAGAGGCTCCATTCCTGATGAAGGGCTTTGCCCGAAACATTGATTTTCCTGTTCCTCGGGTGCTGCCTGACCTGCCATGCTTATCCAGCACCACTCTGATCTAAACACTGGTTTCCAGCATCTGCAGTCCTCGCTTTTGCCTTGGAGATGAGAGAGCCAAGAAGGAAAAGAAGTAAGTCTGAAGCCAGATGAAAAGACAGTGGTGACAGGATTGGTATAAGAATGGGTTGTTGACAGGAGGGGATGGAGGATGGTGACCATGGCATTGCCTATTGATGTAACTCAGAGCTATTATGTTACATGCGTCATTTGAAAGAAGAGAAGAGATGATTGGTGAAAATAAAATTGCTTTACACAAAGTGAATTAGTTTGAAGAATGATAAAGACATGGCAGAGATTTTGACTATGTCACAACATTAATTCTTTCAATGTATGGATTTGTTTAATTTCACAGACAGGCATAAATACCTCTGTATCAGAAAGTATGTATGGAATTTGTCAGTACTTCTATCTGTAGGGCTAATGAGGGTAAAAGAACCACCTACGCAGTTACCTGAAAACTGTAAGCCCGCTAATGTCTCTAATTCTGCTCTACCTTTTACTACAAATTGCTTTATTTTTGTATATGCCATATGGTTATTTTTTTTTCTCTACACTTACTATTTTAAACGGATGGAAACAACTACCAAATGTGCATTCTGAAGTTCAAGGAGTTTGGTGATAATCATGTATTTATTAATTTAGGGAGTGAACACACAGTGAATCTAAACATCTTTTGGGAGCTGCATTAAAATTCACCCAGCAAGTCTCTAGACATAATATCTCTCTCTATCACTTTCCCTTGACTTCTGAAGTTCAAAGTTAAATGAGCTTTTCCTCTGTATTTGTCCAGTACTTTCAGTGCTGCTTTGAAATAATATTAAGAATTCATAAAATGTGCCCCAAATAATTTATTTTTCTTCCAGCTTCTCCCATTTCACTGGGGATTACCACAATCACTTTTCTCCATCTTATCTTTTCTATTCCAAACCCACTGTGTTCACCATTGTACCTTTCTACTCAGCATTAGGGCTTTCTCTTCTT
The DNA here is from genome assembly GCF_004010195.1 of Chiloscyllium plagiosum. Taxonomy (NCBI): domain Eukaryota; kingdom Metazoa; phylum Chordata; class Chondrichthyes; order Orectolobiformes; family Hemiscylliidae; genus Chiloscyllium; species Chiloscyllium plagiosum. Next base: position 40,503,259 of record NC_057732.1, on the reverse strand, counting down.
CCTGGCAGTCCCAATTCATTATTAATGTTACATTTCCTCATTTTTTTGCTAAACAAATAACCATCTATATTACTAAAATCTCTTTTCGGCTATGTTTTCTGATGCTTCCATGATCTTTACTGACCCATTGATGGACTGGTTCCTTATATTGACTATTCTCATTAATCTACACATCCAACTCAGCATCCACTAGTATCAGTCCTTGTTCTTCTCTTCTTGATCTTGTCCATGTCTCTGCACTACACAACAAGGCCAGCTTCACAACTCTGAGAAAGTTTCCACCATTCTCATTGAGGCTTTTCTATCACATAATGCTCCACTGCATTTCTTCCAATTACTTTAACCAAGCTAATTTGTTGCTTAATTCGATACTTTCATCTTCTGTCACCATTGACTCCACGATCCCCAAGTCTTAATGTATAATATTTACAACTTCACTTTGATCCCACTTCCTCCCAACACTGTTCTTTTCTTGTCTCAAAACTCAGTCATGTTCCCAACATGGGAACCTCACCAATACATAGCTCAATGTCATTTTCAACATCATCGACCATGGTACTTTCTGTCTCAATTGTGTTCTTGACAATCAGAAAGAGGAAGGATCCTTGCTGCAATTCAAACATGATGTCGAAACTCTCACTTCCATCAACACTGATTTTTTAATCATTTCAAACACTCCATGTACATGCCTGTAACTTTCATAGAACATAGAATAGTACAGCGCAGTACAGGCCCTTCAGCTCTCGATGTTGCACCGATCTGTCATACCAATCTGAAGCCCATCTAACCTACAATATTCCATGGACGTCCATATGCTTGTCCAACGACGACTTAAATGTACTTAAAGTTGGCGAATCTACTACCGTTGCCGGCAAAGCATTCCATACCCTTACTACTCTGAGTAAAGAAACTACCTCTGACATCTGTCCTATATTTATCACCCCTCAATTTAAAGCTATGCCCCCTCGTGCTCACCGTCACCATACTTGGAAAAAGCCTGTCCACCCTATCTAACCCTCTGATTATCTTATATGTCTCTATTAAGTCACCTCTCAACCTTCTTCTCTCTAACGAAACAGCCCCAAGTCCCTCAGCCTTTCCTCGTAAGACCTTCCTTCCATACCAGGCAACATCCTAGTAAATCTCCTCTGCACCCTTTCCAAAGCTTCCACATCCTTCTTAGAATGTGGTGACCAGAACTGTATACAATGCTCCAAGTGTAGCCGCACCAGAGTTTTGTACAGCTGTAGCATAGCCTCATGGTTCCGGAACTCGATCCCTCTATTAATAAAAGCTAAAAAACTGTATGCCTTCTTAACAACCCTGTCAACGTGGGTGCCAACTTTCAAGGGTCTGTGTACCTCGACACCGAGATCTCTCTGCTCATCTACACTACCAAGAATCTTTCCATTAGCCCAGTACTTTGCATTCCGGTTACTCCAACCAAAGTGAATCACCTCACACTTATCCGCATTAAACTCCATTTGCCACCTCTCAGCCCAGCTCTGCAGTTTATCTATGTCTCTCTGTAACCTACAATATCCTTCGTCACTATCCACAACTCCACCGACCTT